>NC_057812.1:225343190-225566210 GCF_018294505.1 Triticum aestivum | reverse complement strand
GCGTGGGGGGGGGGGGGCTAGAGGGCTGGCCGGGGCGGCGGCGGATCGGCGATGGCGAGTTGTTTCGATGCGGCGAGGCTGTCGGTGTCAAAACTAGCGAATCTCGGGTAGGGGGTCCCGAACTGTGTGTCTAAGGTCGATAGTAACAGGAGATAGAGGACACAATGTTTTGCCCAGGTTCGGGCCCTCTCTATAGAGGTAATACCCTACGTCCTGCTTGATTGATGTTGATGAATGTGAGTATTACAAGAGTTGATCTACCACAAGATCGTAATGGCTAAACCCTAGAGGTCTAGCTTGTATGGTTATGATGATGAGTCTCCTTTTCTCCGGACTAAGTCCTCCGGTTTATATAGACACTAGGAGGATCTAGGGTTACACAAGGTTGGTTTACAAAGAAAGGAATCTACATATTTGGTCGCCAAGCTTGCCTTCCACGCAAGAAGAGTCCCATCCGGACACGGGTGCAGTCTTTGGTCTTCGTATCTTCACAGCCCATCAGTCTCGCTCATGGCTAACAGGCTGGACGCCTGAGGACCCCTTAGTCCAGGACTCCCTCAGTTGCCCCTGAAACCGGCTTCAATGACAAGGTATCCGGCGCGTAGGACTGTCTTCGGCATTGCAAGGCGGGTTCCTCCTTCCGAACTCCAAAATAGTCTTCGGACATATCGACGTGTCCAGACCTGTTGAAGCAGATATCATGTCCCCTTACTGCGGGATTCTAATTAATACGAGCGCGAGTAACCCAAACGTTCCGTTGGAAAGATTCCTTAGGAATAGGTAGGTTTTCAGGCTTAGGAGGAGGCGTTTAATCCCTGTTGCCTTTATAAAGGAACCAAGGGCTGTCCTTTTTGATGGAAAACTTCTCCTTAGCCTCTCCAACCTCGAGTTCTAGCACCCAAGGTTTCCGACTTTATTGCTCCAGGCTTCCCCATTATGTCCGGACCCAGCCCACAAGGCCGATGGGCGGCTTCCTCCGTTACAGAGGGGGATATTGCAAAGCTTCGAGCGGCCAGATACCTGACCGTGGAAATCCACCACAGGCTTCCTGCTCAAGCACAGGTTAGCCCGACCCCCAGATCTAGCGAGAGGGTCGTGTTCATCTCACACTTCCTTCGAGGGCTAGGGCTTGCTCTTCACACCTTCGTCCAGGGACTAATGTTCTATTATGGACTAGATTTTCACGATCTAGCCCCGGAGTCTTTCTTCCAAGTCTCGGCATTCATTATTACGTGCGAGGCCTTCCTCCGAATCCCCCCACACTTTGGCTTATGTCTCAAGACCTTTAGTGTGAAACCAAAGGTAGTCGATGGGGAACAGGTGGAGTGCGGCGGTGTTGTAGTCAGCCAACTCATCAACACCCCTTGGCCAAAAGGCTCTTTTGCCGAAACTGTCGGCGTTCTGGGAACGGGGGTCCCCATACTTGCCTGCTTGCAGCCTGCGGTGTGGCTCAAAGGGGGGCCCAGCACGGCCCGTCTTCCCCAACATAGACCCAAAACCCTCGCGAGGGGCCAAGCCTCGCGGGGCGGACGACGCAGAGCTTCCTCAGGCACGACCTCATTAGGCTGGCTCATGAGGAGGCAGAGAGATCAAGGCGGGGTACCTCACGAGGTGCCCGTGACGCAAGCCATGACGACCAAAGGCGCCAGGCGGGTGCCAGCCCGCGCAGCGTCCTCCTTTCCTCTTTGGTGCAAAGGGAGCAAGCGCAGCCGCGGAGTACCGAGGCATCAGGCAAAGGTTGCCATTTCGGTGCAACAAGACCAAGACCAGGAGGACGGAAAGACGGAGGTCATCATGGAGCCCAAGACGGCGTCACCACCAGAGCTTTGTGCAGGCGAAGACTACTTTTGTCAGGATAGCTAGTACTAGCTGTCCCCCTTCAAATTAGCCCGCCATTGTTGGCTCCCTTCCCGCTCGATATTTGGGAAGCGGACCAGGGCCTCTATAAATAGGACCAGTCACCCACAGAACAACGGGGAAAGGAAAAAGGAAGGAGGAAGAGACAATCGAGAGAAAGAAAAGAGAAGTAGAGAGAGAGAGAAGGGTGACTGAACTCCTCCCAGCGGCTCATCGCCCCAGCCAAGAGCAGACCCTCGCGAGGCTATTCTTCCTTGTATTGTTCATCATCATCAGCCCAAGATGCAATCCACCACACCACACACTGGAGTAGGGTATTACACCACAACGGTGGCCCGAACCAGTATAAACCTTGTGTCATTCGTGTTGTTCTTTCCATAGCTTAGATCTTAGCAAGGCGGAGGGGTGCAGGTAGGTGGGAGGCAAAATCTCCGCGCGCACCCCAGTGTTTGAACCTCAAGGGTCTGCCGGAACCAAAAATCCGACATTTGGCGCGCCAGGTAGGGGGTGCACCGGAGTTTTCTCTTCCGCCACCGCCACGGCCTGCCTTGTGATGAGTAGCGCGTCGCCCGCTCCGACCGCCGGTGCTAGCACGGGGGTCAGGGGGCTCCGAGCCCTGGCCCCAGCCCTGCAATGGGTACGGTGGCTAGACAAGTTCAAGCCAACGACGCTGCCGCGCTACGGCAGTGCGACAGATCCGCTGGCATTCTTGCTGGCGAGCGAGGAGGCCCCCCTCGAAGCTGGAGGTGACGATAGGGTCATGGCCAACTGGCTCCCCATGGCCCTCACCGGCGCTCCGCGCCCATGGCTGCTCCACCTGCCGGCAACCTCCGTGGCCTCTTGGGAAGAGCCCCGCAGCCTCTTCCCCACCGAGTCTGCTACACCAACACCCCCGGTCGTCGCGGCCCTCCTGGGCGGCTCGCAGACGCCGCCTACAAGTAACCACGTCAAGCCGTTCATTCGCCGGGTCAGCGCCGCTTCCACACGGCAGGGGGCTCTCCCGGACTGAGCGGCATCCGAGGCCGGCCTGACCTTCAGCTCGGAGGACCACCCCTCCAACTCGGCCAGCTCGGGTGCGCTCCCCATGCTATGCACCCCCACTATCTGCCAGGTGGCTGTCACCAGAACTCTCATTGATGGCGGTGCGGGCCTCAGCATGCTCTCGGTCGAGGCCTTCAACCTCCTCTGCATACCCCTGGAACGGCTGTAACCCAGCCGGCCCTTCTCAGGCGTTGGGGGCGGATCATCCAGCTCCTTGGATAACCTTCGGCACCTACAACAACTTCCGCACGGAGCTGGTCGACTTCGACATCGCCCCCATCGGCCTCCCCTACAACGCCATCCTCTGCCACACAGCGCTGGCCCAGTTCATGGCCGCGATGCACCCGGCATACAACCTCATGAAGATGCCCGGGAGCAGCAGTGTCCTCACCATGCATGGGGACATCGGAGACGCGCTGCGAGTACTCAAGCTCGCCTTCAAGACGGCGGCGTTGGCACAGCCCGCCGGCTTGGAGACCTCGAGCCCAAGGGGGCTGCACCCGCCAAGAAGAAACATTTGTTCACCCAAGACAAGGCAGAAACCAAGCAGATACCCGTCGATGAGGACGGGTCCACCAACGCCACTTTCGCCATAGGCGCCAACCTCGAACCCGAGCAGGAGGAGGCCCTGGTCGGTTTCCTGCGCACAAACAAGAAGGTATTCGCTTGGGAGCCTGATCAGTTGGCAGGGATCCCTAGGAGTGTAATCGAGCATCACCTCAACGTGTGCCCCAACGTGCGCCCTGTGAAGCAGAAGGCCAGGCGGCAGTCCACAGAAAAGCAGGCCTTCATCATCCAAGAGTCCCGCAAATTAGAAGCCGTTGGGGTCATTCGCGAGGTCCGATACCCGGATTGGTTGGCCAACCCTGTCGTTGTGCCAAAGAAGGGAGGGAAAGAGCGCATGTGTGTCGACTTCACCAACCTCAACAAATCGTGCCCGCAAGATCCGTTCCCGCTCCCCCGCATCGACCAGATCGTCGATTCCACCGCGCAATGCGACCTGCTATGCGTCTTGGATGCCTTCTCTGGGTATCACCAGATCAAGATGGGGGTAGAAGACGTCGAAAAGACAGCCTTCCTAACCCCGTGTGGGGTGTACTGCTACACATGCATGCCATTCGGGCTGCGTAATGCAGGGGCAACCTTTCAGCGGCTGATGCACATCACCTTGGGCCCGTAGCTCGGGAAGAATGTTGAAGCTTACGTCGATGACATTGTGGTAAAGTCTTGGGAGGCCAGGACCCTGATACAAGACCTGGAGGAAACCTTCGCGAGCCTCAACGCAGTCAACCTACGGCTCAACCCAGAGAAGTGTGTGTTCGGAGTCCCCTCGGGCAAGCTCTTGGGTTTCCTCGTGTCCCACCGAGGCATCGAGGCTAACCCGGAAAAGTTCAAGGCGGTAGAAGACATGAGCCTGCCAAAGACCCTCAGAGAAACGCAGAAGCTCACTGGGCGCGTGACCGCGCTAGGGCGCTTCATCTCCAAGTTGGGGGAACGAGCGCTGCCTTTCTTCCAGCTAATGAAGAAAAAGGGGCCATTTGAGTGGACTGAAGAGGCCGACAAGGCATTCCAGGATCTCAAGAGATACCTAACTAGCCCGCCGGTCATGGTGGCTCCACGCCCTCTAGAGCCCCTGGTGCTTTACCTCGCCGCCACTCCCTACTCCGCCAGCGCAACCCTGGTGGTGGTTAGAGAGGAGCGTCGAATCAGAACCACAGTAGCAGCCCGGGAGAATGCAAAACAGGAACAAGGAAGGCCCACAGGAACCGCCACCGCGGCTGAGGAGGATCAGCCACCACAGAGGAGTGCACCGGAGGCGAAAGAGGCCCCTCCCCCAGATGGCCAGCCTCAGGAGACCTCATCGCCTCAAGAGGCACCATGGTCTCCGAAGGGAGCCGCCAGCACTGACGCACCCAACCTCGTTGAGCACCCGTTGTACTTCATTAGCACGGTGTTGCGGGATGCGAGGGTGCGGTACCCCATGCCTCAGAAAGTCCTCCTTGCGCTACTGGTGGCCTTGCGCAAGCTGCGGCACTATTTTCAGGGTCACCCCGTCAAGGTCGTCTCGTCATACCCCCTGGAGAGAGTGCTCAGGAGCCCTAACTCAGCTGGAAGGGTCGCTGAGTGGAACATAGAACTGCAAGAGTTTCAGCTCAAATTCAGCACGACTAGAGTCATCAAGGGAGCAGCGTTGGCGGATTTTGTGGCAGAATGGACGGTGGCACTAGGCCTCAAGGCCGGCGAGGATCGGTCCCTCTCCCCGGGAAGCGAGGCTCCAGAAGGCTGGGTCATGTACTTCGATGGGGCGTTCTCCAGGCATGGCGCAGGGGCTGGGGCGGTGCTTATATCGCCCACTCAGGACAAGCTCTACTACGCTGTGCAGCTCTGTTTCCAGCAAGGTGAAAAGGTCTCCAACAACATAGCGGAGTATGAAGGTTTAATAGCGGGCTTGAAGGCCGCAGCTTCCCTGGGGGTGAAACGCCTCACCATCAAGGGCGATTCGCAGCTCCTTGTCAATTTCTCCAACAAGGTGTATGAGCCGAAAGATGAGCACATGGAAGCCTACTTGCGAAGGTCCGCAAGATGGAGAAGCAGTTATGGGGGCTGGAGTTGCAGCATGTGCCTCGTGGCACCAATCAGGAGGCCGACGACATCACCAAACGGGCGTCCAGGCGGTTACCTTAGGAGCTTGGCATTTTTGAGGAGCGGCTCTTCAAGTCCTCAGCCCTGCCGTCATTGTCAAACACGACTCAGCCTCGGGAGGAGCTCCCCCAGCCACCTGCCTCAGGAGCTCCAGCCTGTGGCCCGGCCTCAGGAGCATACCTGCTCCTGATGATGGAACCTCAGGAGAAATGCTGGATCACGGAGCTCTAGAGTTACTTAACACAAGGGACCCTGCCGGAGAAGAAGGAGGAAGCGGAGCGAGTGGCACGCCAGGCCACGGCATACTGCATCAAGGATGGAGAGCTCTACCGGAAGCGACCAAACGATGTGTCCCTGCGCTGCATCTCTAGGGAGCAAGGGAAGGAACTGCTGGAAGATATACACGGCGGAGACTTTGGACATCATTCATCACCACGGACCCTCGTCGGCAAGGCGTTCCGCAGTGGGTTTTATTGGCCCACCACACTCAACGACGCCGTTGAACTAGTGAAAGCTTGTGAGGCCTGCCAGTTCCACGCCAAGCAGATCCATCAGCCAGCAGGAGGCCTGCAGACTATACCCCTTTCGTGGCCGTTCGCAGTCTGGGGGCTGGACATCTTGGGCCCGTTTCCTCGGGCGCCTGGGGGCTACCACTACCTCTATGTCGCCGTGGACAAGTTCACCAAGTAGGCTGAAGTAGAGGTTGTCCGCACCATTCCCGCGGGTTCCGCGGTCAAGTTCATCAAGGGCATCGTGAGCCGGTTCGGGGTGCCGAACCGCATCATCACGGACAACGGTTCGCAGTTCACCAGTAACCTCTTCAAAACATACTGTGCTAACCTTGGAACGCAGATATGCTACGCTTCGGTGGTGCACCCCCGAAGCAACGGCCAGGCCGAGCGAGCCAACGCAGAGGTCCTGAGGGGCCTCAAGACCAGGATGTTCAAGAAGAAGCTGGAGGCCTGCGGCAGAGTATGGTACGACGAGCTTCAGTCCGTGTTGTGGTCCATCCGCACAACTACGACCAAGCTGACTGGAGAGACCCCATTCTTCCTGGCCTACAGAGCCGAAGCGGTCCTCCCTCACGAGGTCAGATGTCGCTCCGCGCGGGTCCTGGCGTTCAACGAGGCGCAGCAGGACGCCATGCGGGGGATGGACCTCATGCTGGGGGAGGAATGTCGCCGAGAAGCCGCGCTGCAAGTGGCGAGGTACCAACAGGCACTGCGGCGATATCACTGCCGCAACATCCGCCCCATAACTCTCGAGGTAGGGGACCTCGTGCTCAGGCGGTTCCTCTCCAGGGAGGGGCTGCACAAGCTCTCTCCCATGTGGGAGGGCCCGTTCAAAGTTGTTCATGTTTCCAAGCCCGTCTCCGCGCGCTTGGAGACTTAGGAGGGGGTGCCGGTCCTGAACGCATGGAACATCCAGCAACTCCGGAGGTTCTACCCCTAAAAAGGCCCAAAGCCTGCGAAGAAGGCGAATGCCTGTGAAGCTATCGCGTTTTGGAAAAGGCCCAGAGCCTGTGAAGAAGACGAATGCCTGTGAAGCTATCGCGTTTTGGAAAAGGCCTAGAGCATGTGAAGAAGGTGAATGCTTGTGAAGCTATCGCGTTTTGGAAAAGGCCCAGAGCCTGTGAAGAAGGCGAATGCCTGTGAAGCTATCATGTTTTGGAAAAGGCCCAGAGCCTGTGAAGAAGGCGAATGCCTGTGAAGCTATCGCGTTTTGGAAAAGGCCCAGAGCCTGTGAAGAAGGCGAATGCCTGTGAAGCTGTCGCATTTTTGAAAAGGCCCAGAGCCTGTGAAGAAGGCAAATGCCTGTGAAGCTGTCGCGTTTTGGAAAAGGCCCGGATCCTGTGAAGAAGGCCAATGCCTATGAAGCTCACCCCCGTGACACTCTTACGTAATAATGAGTTGGGGCTGTACACGCCCCGGAGTCTCAGGAGCGCCGGCCTCAGGCCCTGGGGCTCCCTCCCACGCCCAGTGGCAGCACCTAGCTCCGTGCTGGTGAGAAGACATCGAAGAGTAGATTAGGTGCCGGACGCGTCTTTTCATTTGCTTTCCGCAGTTGGCTTGTTTCTTCTCATTCGAATTTTTATTGAAGTTGTTGCCGTCTTTGGCTTGTGGTTCTTCGACTTTTCACTCTCCTGCCTCGATTTCTCTTATGCAAGGCCTCGCGAGGGGGGGGGGGGACTGCCGAGCACCCTCGCGAGTGTTCTCGTCCTAGTCGTTCAAAGGTTTCGCGTCCTGGGTCCATTACAGGAGCACCCCTCCAGTCCGTGCCCCACGGGCATCGCGACACGAACACAGGGCCTGGGTCGGTCGCCCCCCACGGCTAGGGCTGGGAACTATTGACACGCGGGCACGTAGCCGGAAGGCACGATAACGGAAGCAAAATGATGACTAACAGCAACAACCCAAACACGCCCCCGCGGGCCTCCACGCTACTATCTTTTGTACGCAGGAAAAAAAAGGAAAAGAAAAAACAGATCAGGCGCAGCTCGCCACACACCGGCCTGCAGGGAAGACTCGAGCTACCTCCGGGGCTTAGGCAGACTCCCTCTCGCGCTTCACCGGGGCGCGACGGCGGGTGGACACGCTACCACCTCCCAAGCAGATGCGACGGCGTGGAGGCTGACCGTGGCCACCGCTGGAAGAGTCGCCAGCCGAAGAAGAACCGGAGAAGCTTGGGGAACCCCGAGCGCCGCCAGTCACACGAGCGCTGTCTTCTCCATCGTTGCCGGAGCTGGGTTCCCAGCCGCGGTCGTTGTCCTCGGGGCAGCACCCTGCGCGGCGACCATCTTCCCCAAACACCTCACGTAGAGGGTGGCATCACCGTCAAACTTGAAGTGCAGGGTGCAACGACGGCTCAGGCCACACGCGCGGGCAAACGTCTGCCAACCGCAGGCCAGGGCCAGGCTCCCGACTGCGGAGACCTCCAGTGAAGCCCATGAGGCCCGGCTGCAGCAGCCGTCGGCCTGAAGCCAGAGGCCGCCCGGAGCGCCGGCCGAGAGCTCGCCGAGGAGGAAGCGAGGAAGCGGAAGCCGGGTGCTAGTCGGCTCCGCCGACCACACGACGAACTCCGGTAGCACCTATGCAGCACGAAAGCGCGGCCTAGGGGGACGCGTGACCGGAGCGCGCCCCCCGGCCGCAGCAATCCGCCCGTCGCCGCGCTGGAAATCGTCCCCACGGCCACAGGATGTTTGCGAGGGCGCCCTTAGCCATGCTTGGGCGGGGGAGAGGCAGGCTCAACCTGGTGAGCCTTCCCCTTCTCTGCGGCCGAGAACCTCCTCGACGGGGCCATGAAGAAGAAGGAGAAGCAAGGGGGGATGAACTGGAAGGGCGCGTGCCGTTCCGTACTAATAGCCGGCGAAGGCCAACTGCTGACCTCCACGATCGCAGGTAATCATGACCCGCTTTGCATGCAAGGACTTGTCCAATCCGTGCAATTGCCGAGGCGCCATGGGGAAGTGGAGACGCCCACGTCAAATCAACCGCCACGCGGCGCCCAAGGCCGCAGGCTGTTAGGGCCCACGACGCTTCGCTCTTGCCCTTCTGCCTCCCTGCACGGCCAAGTCCGGGCGCGCCTTGGGCCCGGGGGCTACTGTCGGCATTCTGGGAATGGGGGTCCCAAGACTTGCCTACCTGCGGCCTGCGGCGTGGCTCAAAGGGGGGCCCAGCACGGCCCATCTTCACCAACACAGACCCAAGACCCTCGCGAGGGGTCAAGCCTCGCGGGGCAGATCACGCGGAGCTTCCTCAGGCACAGCCTCATCAGGCTGGCTCACGAGGAGGCGGAGAGATCAAGGCGGGGTACCTCACGAGGTGCCCGTGACGCAAGCCATGACGACCAAAGGCGCCAGGCGGGTGCCAGCCCGCGCAGTGTCCTCCTTTCCTCTTTGGTGCAAAGGGAGCTAGCGCAGCCGCGGAGTACCGAGGCATCAGGCAAAGGTTGCCATTTCGGTGCAACAAGACCAAGACCAAGAGGACGGCAAGACGGAGGTCATCATGGAGCCCAAGACGGCGTCACCACCAGAGCTTTGTGCAGGCGAAGACTACTTTTGTTAGGATAGCTAATACTAGCTGTCCCCCTTCAAATTAGCCCGCCATTGTTGGCTCCCTTCCCGCTCGTTATTTGGGAAGAGGACCAGGGCCTCTATAAATAGGACAAGCCACCCACAGAACAAGGGGGGAAGGAAAAAGGAAGGAGGAAGAGACAATCGAGAGAAAGAAAAGAGAAGTAGAGAGAGAGAGAGAGAAGGATGACTGAACTCCTCCCAGCAGTTCATCGCCCCAGCCAAGAGCAGACCCTCGCGAGGCTGTTCTTCCTTGTATTGTTCATCATCTTCAGCCCAAGAGGCAATCCACCACACCACACACTGGAGTAGGGTATTACACCACAACGGTGGCCCGGACCAGTATAAACCCTGTGTCATTTGTGTTGTTCTTTCCATAGCTTAGATCTTAGCGAGGCGGAGGGGTGCTTGTAGGTGGGAGGCGAAATCTCCGTGCGCACCCCAGTGTTCGAACCTCAAGGGTCTGCCGGAACCCGAAATCCGACAGAAACTTCCAACCAATGGCAGAGAGAGTGGTTTTACGTTACGGAGCCCCATAGCGCCAAGTGGGTAGTTGCACCCACATTTCGCCCTGATTGGGGATCAGCTGATGAAGTGCGGACTCTACAAAGCCGCGTCCGAACCCTCCTTGAGAGGGACATCGATCTTGTCATTGTGATTCAAGTAATGATGATTCGCTGAATCCTTCCATGGCAATGTAGGCCTCTTCGTATGTGGGAGTTCAATCCAGAAGGACCAGGAACCATCCAACCCTCCAATGTAGGCAGTTGTTTTTCGGAAAACGAAAACATTGGCCGGACACTACTGAGACACAGGCCTCGACTGTAACAGTCCAGATACACCAGTAAGCACTTGACTTCCGAACACCCCCCTTTTTAAGTATGCCGTAATATATTACTAAGCAAACTATCTCCTTCCAGGGTTGGATAAAGAAAGCGGAGCTGATTAGGTGTCCGGCCCCTCTTCCCGAGGGTTCAGCGCATCCTATATTAACAAGAATGCTATCCCCGGCACCATACCAGATGCCTGCGAAGGAGGGCAAGGCAGAGAGGACCAAAGATGGCCCCTATCCCGAAGGTGCGCCAGACATTGTGTCCAGAGGAATCAAGATTCTATCGTCCGAAGACAACAATGAAGGGGAAGTCAACGTCTCTTCCACCTATGGGAAGAAAAGGGCCGCCTCCAAAGATTGGGAGGAAAAGGCTCCTAAGCGAGTAAAGATGCCTTCGTCGGGTGGCTCGGGCTTGGAGGTCAACGTCATTGCGCAGTCCTATGGCGAGGACAAGCCTCAGGACAAATTGTAAGTGAACAAGGGTGTTTTAACCACGTCCCGTCCCTTTCTTTTAACATCTAGAATATATGTTTTTTTGCAGTTCGGCACACAGTCTTCTTCAACAATCCTCTTCCTCGGGGGATCTTCTCCCGAAGATGATAGAAAGCGAAACGTCTCCTCCAATCTCTTCGCCCGACTGGGCGGATGACTTCGAGGTGTCATCACGGAGGGTCTCTCCCGATCAACAAGTGGTGAGAGGGATGATGAAGACACAACCCGAAGGTGATACTTCAGTGGCCCAGGGTCCGGGGACCAACAATAAAGGCCCTGAACATTCCGGTCTACAGCCGCGTACGAATAAACGGATCCCGTCAAAGGAAGGACGTACTCCTATAGCAGCCTCCGGAGACCCAGAGGTGTCGGATATATTGACGAACATGCTACGACAGGCGTCCGTCTCAGAGGAACATCATACCTTGATGGGCACGGTGATTGAAAAGGTCCTGGCCGCGAAAAGCGGATTGAATGAGGGCTTCGTGGGCCTGCTAAGAGGCTTCGACGTTTGTACCATAATATGTTCGATTATGTTTTATTCAAGAATACACCTTTGTATTGATAGTAGCCCCTGAGACTTTGATTTTCTTCCCAAGGGAGGCGATCAGAGGATCAAAATATTTGCCCAGGAAGTAATATGATTAATTGGAACACAGGCCGTGACCTCCCCGGAAACTGTCCGGACTATAGAGATTGCGGATTTGCAATGCAAGATTGATGAGGCAGATACGAATATCGCGCTTATCAACAGGCGTCTTGACGAGTCGCAAGGTACGTATTCGAAGCAGTCCTTACATATACGTGTTTGTACTATAAGCATGACGCTAAAAGTTGCATACTGGAATATGCATGGCTATAGATGGTGCCACCGCCGTCGAGATTCTTTGGGCAGAGCTGGCCCGAACCAAGGAGCAGGCCCGGTTTAGTGATGCGGCTGCCGAAAAGGCATCGATCGAGCTAAAGGCCGAACAAGCTGCTCGACACCAAGATAAGGAAAAAAATCTCCTCGATGGCGCTCAAACTGAAAAATGCTACTTGCTGCTGTGAATTCCTAGAGGAGGAGAATAAAGCCAAAGCGGCTAAGCTTGACAAGGCCTTGCGAGAGGTGAAAAAAGCGCGGTCCGAATCTAGAGCGGCCCGTGAGGAGATCCGGCAAGCTGGGGAGATTGCGGCTGGTAAGCCCTTTTTATTACAAACTAAGTTCGGCGATCCGAATTATGCTGAACTTAACCAAGTATGGAGTTCTCCAGACATGTTTTTGGACTTGCCGAAGAGTTCATCCAATGCGGCGCACTTTTATCAAGCGCTAGAGGGATATGCAACGGATAAGCTTTTCTGGTCACAGTTCGGCGCATCAAAACACCCTCTGCTGCGGAATGACCAGATGTCTCAATGGGCCCAACTTCACAGGATGTCCGGCGCTGCAATGAAGAACGTCGTACTTCAGCTGTGGCCGATTGAGCCGATTCTGAATAGCTATTTCGGCTTGGTGCGGTGGCTTGCTGAAGGTGCACGGATGGCCTTTCCCCGAGTCAAGACATATTGGGGGAAGATGAAGGCCGTCGATGTTGCGGCGCAGGGTCCACCGAAGGGCAAGGACCATCATGCACCAAAGCATTACTTTGAGGACGTCTTAGAGGCTGCCCGCTTGATAGAGGGTCAGTGTTCGAAAGGCATAATAGTCGAGTGAACGCTTTACGGATTGTAAAAGACAATTGTTATAATCAATCTATATTTTGATGTTGCCTAAAGGCTTTTTCCCCCTGTGCGGCCGTTTGTATATGATCTGAAAGTTTTCCAGTCGTCGGCTTCAGTCCCCTCGTATGAAGTATGGGGGTGTTCGAAAAAAGCATCTAATCCCTCTCGAACCAACGTCTTGGTCCGTGAAGGAGGTGTCAATGCAGTGAACCAGGCAACCAGACTATAGGGCGTTAACACTTTCACTTAGCCATAGGAGTTTTATGGTGGGTCTACGACATAGCCCCTGGTATGTATGCGGCTTATTCGTGCGATGCGTTTACATATCTGACAGGAAAGAGGTCCTTCGTCTGACACTGAGGGAATCGCGAAAGATTCTGATAAGTCATCGAGTGGTTGACCAGCTCTCGCCACATCATGACAGTGAGTTTTCGGCTTTCTCTACTGAGGTGCTTAACCAGGTGAACCAGAAGCACAATCATAGTAGTTCTCCCTTTACTATCCTAGCCGGTAGAGCGGAACGTAGGATAGCAAGCACAGGAGTCGGGCAACCCAACTATTGACCAAAGACATGATTCTGAGCTGATGCATATAAGGCCAAACTCATGACGCCGAAGTACGCTATAGAGCTGTTCGGACTTGTCGGCAACTCCTTTGTTCCCATACCGAGCCCCTGGCAAATTATGCCAAGGTGTACGTTTGAGACAACCATAGGGGTAAAACTCGATCCTTTTAGAAAAGAATGGATTATGTTTACTGGGATCTATGGGATGTGACAATCGTGTATATAGATAATAAGGCCGCAACCCCGGCTATTTGATATGCCAGGGGTCGAAGGCAGAGGAAAAAAGGCATTTTACAGGCTCGGAATAGAGAGTGCGGTCTACGAAAAGTTATTTTGGACCTCCTGTCGCATGTCAACACCGCCTATCCTCGGTGAGGGGACTCCTTGACGAAAATAGCCCTTAGGTGAGTGTACGAACCCGAACTCTGATAGACTCCGAGGCCAGCCATTAAGCCACCTGTGGAGGGAAACAAGAGAAAGAAGAAAACATAGTTAAAAAAGGGAAAGTCATGGGAGGACTTTCAGGTCCGTTCATGTTGTGCTTCCACCGGTGCCCAGGGTATTTTAAGTGCGTAGTTATGTATGCGCGGTATAGATTTTCCAAGTATAAGCGGAGGACGGCGGAAGCCAAACTGCTAATCCTGTATGGGATTTGAATGGTCATGTTGAATGGAGACCGGTGGCCTAATGGCCGACGAGGTATGCGGTGTAATGCCCCCGCTTTGTAGTTCGGCTGAGATAGCCGTAGTGTGATCCTCTACACGGAGAGAGCGCTCCATGTGTTCCACTATAGGGATTGTGTCATGTGTACCATGTTCACTGTCTTTACTTCAGGGGGGACTGCTTCTGACCCTTGGTGTTTGGTTGGCGAGTTTCATCGTCGTCATCATCGCCGGGTGGCTTCTTCCCCTTTTATTCGGCGTTTAACTTATTGGCCTGTTTGAAGACCCAACAATTTCTGTTGGTGTGGTTAGCTGGTTTATTGGGGTGGCCATGGATCTGGCAAGGCCTATCTAATATCTTATCCAAATTGGATAGTCCATCTTTGTTTTCCTTGAATGGCTCCTTCCGTTGACCGGGTTTGGGGCCGCTGCATCTGGCGTTGACCGCTATGTCGTGCGCTTCCTCATTACTATTGCCACGTTTGTGCTTATTGCATGGTGGATTCCCGTTGCCGTCTCGAACTTTAGAAGTGCCCGGGTCACAGGAACTGTTGCTTCTACGAGCGAGCCAGCTGTATTCTCCCGCGCAAAAGCGGGCCATCACAGCGGCAAGGGCTGACATGGATTTTGGTTTTTCCTGACCGAGGTGGCGGCGAGCCACTCGTACCGGAGCTGTGTTTAAAGGCCACTAGGGCTTCCGCGTCTAGGCAGTCTATGATTTGTTTCTTTTTAACTAAAAACGTCCAGAGCATTCTGGCTGACTCCCCGGGCTGCTGGACGATGTGACTTAAGTCATTGGCGTTTGGTGGTCGGATGTATGTACCTTGGAAGTTGTCGCAGAAGGCGTCTTTGAGATTTTCCCAGCTGCCGATAGAGTTTTTAGGCAGACTGTTTAACCAGTACCTTGTTGGTCCTTTGAGTTTTACTGGGAGGTATTTGATGGCATGAAGGCCGTCTCCTCGAGCCATGTGGATATGGAGAAGAAAATCCTTGATCCATACTGCGGGGTCAGTTGTTCCATCATATGATTCGATATTCACGGGTTTAAACCCTGCTGGGAATTCGTGCTCTATTATTTCGTCGGTGAAGCAGAGTGGGTGTGCGGCGCCTCTATATTGGGCCACGTCGCGACGTAGCTTAGATGGAGTCCGTCTGCGGTTTTCGGCCCAGGCGTGACTAAACTTGTCCCGTCCGAATAGGTAGCCGACGTTGCGTGTCGAGGCACATCCTCGTGATCCGTAGATCGATCAGGTATGTCCTGCTCTACTGTCCAGGTCCTACCGAGGGTAATATATATGACCCCGAGTTGTTTTACCTCTATTTTTTCTTTGGGGTGAGGTGGGCTGCTGTTCGGCTTGAACTGTCGCTTTATCCCGACTGCATGGTGGTCAGTTAGCCACATTGTCCCGACCGTGTGGTGCAGGCTCCAGTGCTTCCTTATCGAACTGAGGTAGCAATCTGTGCTACGGGTACCCCTTGTATATGCGCCTGGGGCCATATTGTTCGGCCACTAGGATATCTATCCATCTATCGTTGAGCAGGTCTTGGTCATCTTGAAGCTGCTGTTGTTTCTTTTTCAGGTTCCTTGTAGTGGCTAGTAGCCGGCGTTTAAAGTGCTCCTGCTCGAGAGGTTCCTCAGCCACGATGAAATCCTCGTCGCCGAGGCTCTCCTCATCCTCGGAGAGCGGAAGATAATTACTGTCCTCTGAGTCTTCGTGTATGGCCTATTCATGCGGGCAATCGTGCTCATATTCCAGTTCATCCTGTTCGGATGGTGCCCCAACAGGGGCTTCATTGTCTTCATTATCGTCCGGGGTGTTGTTTTCTCCGGTGCCGGTATTAATGTCTTTTGCACGACGTGACTTAGAGCGGCACCGATGACGCCGGCGTCTGGGCTGTGTCTCAGGAGGCTTATCCTCAACTTGATCTTCTTTGTCATCGTTGTTAGTTTCTTTGGGTGTAGCCACCGTGCATACGTCATATGAAGAGGTTACTGTCCCGTGTCCGGTGAGTGGAGGATTTCGGCCCTGCTCTCTTCGCATCGTCATCTATACCGTCGACGTCTTCAGGGCCATAATCGAGCATGTCGGTTAAGTCCTCGATAGTGGCTATAGAGTGGGTGGTGGGTGGGGAGCAAAATTCTCCATTGTCAGCCCCTTGTTCAAACCGGATATAGTTCTGCTGTGAGTCATCCGCCAAGGACAGGTTCTTTAATGAGTTTAGCATGTCGCCCAAAGGCGAGTGCTGGAAGATGTCTGCGGCGCTGAATTCGAAGATCGATAAACGATCAAGTTCGGCATCCGCAGGCTCACATGATTCGGAACTTACAGCCGGAAACGAGTCTGGAGTTCTAGTGGCACGGGTGTCATGTGAGATGAAGTCTATGTGCGGCTCCAACACCGTGGAATCTGTGGCCTCCATGGTGGGGTCGATCCTCCCGTCCTTGGATGGTGCAGTCTTCTCCGGATTTAAGGCCAGAGCGGTTATGGGAGCTGTCTCCTGGATGCGGTCCGATGACAGATTTAGGTCATCTCCCTCAGGGTGGCCAGGAGTGGAGGCCGCGGTATCGAATCCGGCGAAGATCAAGTCCCCACGGATGTCCGCAACGTAGTTCAAGCTCCCAAAGCTGACCTAATGGCTAGGGGCGTAGCTTTCGATCTGCTCCTGATGGCCAATCGAGTTGGCCCACAGAGCGAAGCCGCCGAACACGAAGATCTGTCCGGGGAGGAAAACTCCACCTTGGGAAGCATCGTCGTAGATGGTTGAAGGAGCCATCGAACCTCTTGATGACATCACAGTGGAACTCTCAATGAAAGCACCAATGTCGGTGTCAAAACCGGCGGATCTTGGGTAGGGGGTCCCGAACTGTGCGTCTAAGGTCGATGGTAACAAGAGACAAATGACCCAATGTTTTACCCAGGTTCGGGCCCTCTCTATGGAGGTAATACCCTACATCCTGCTTGATTGATCTTGATGAATATGAGTATTACACGAGTTGAACTACCACGAGATCGTATTGGCTAAACCCTAGAGGTCTAGCTTGTATGGTTATGATGATGAGTCTCCTTCTCTCCGGACTAAGTCCTCTGGTTTACATAGACACCAGGAGGATCTAGGGTTACACAAGGTCAGTTTACAAAGAAAGGAATCTACATATTCGGTCGCCAAGCTTGCCTTCCACGCAAGGAGAGTCCCATCCGGACACGGGTGCAGTCTTCGGTCTTCGTATCTTCAGAGCCCATCAGTCCGGCCCATGGCTAATAGGCCGGACGCCCGAGGACCCCTTAGTCCAGGACTCCCTCAGAGGCGGCGCGCCGGCCAAGGGCGGTGAGGGCCGGCGGTTCGGCCGGTGGTGACTGGCGGCTCAGGGGGTGCGGGTTGAAGATGAACTGCAGGCCCTCCCTAAACTACATGTGAAGTGCCTCTCTGCTACTACTGCATTCAGTTTTGACAGTAACATTCAGATTCCACAATAAATTTCAGTTTTGACAGTTAAGTTCAGAGTCAACAGTTTTTACCTCATCTGTTGTAGTCAGGTGCTTTTTGGTGATGTAAATTTTACATCTATCACTTTTTGGTAATGTATTTTACATCATCTATTGGAGATGCTATTAGAATCCCACTTGAGATTAACGATGTATGTCTTGTGCTGCTTTAGCCTCGACGTCTTACGGCTCACCGGAGCTGCTCCAACGACGGAATGATCCATCACAACAGAGGAGTGCCCTGGACGCCGTCTACAGATTCCTCAGATCTTCCTCCACACCTCTGATAGCCACCTCTACCTCAATTTCTTCAGCGACCAACCGAATGATGCTGAGGTCGACACGGCTACGGCAAAGAGGTTGTATACTTGTCGCATCACTTATTACTCTACATTCATGTCGATCCATTAGGGCTATTTTGGTTCAACAGAAAAACATAGCAATAGGAAATTTTCCTATGGCACTCTACTATTCAATTTTTCATGCATTTTGTTGAAAGGAATGGAGGAAAACATCCACCTGGACCTACTTTTCAAAATCCTATGCATGAAAACAATACCAAGTGCATTAGTGGCAGAATAACATTTTAACTGTACACACTTTCATATGGTTTCACTTTATTTTGGCCATGTTTCTTTGCGTTCCTTTGCTCTTCCAATTCCGGTGAACCAAACACCCAAGTTGACAGAAATCCTGTGTTCACAAATGATCTGTTTCCCATGTGCATTCCTATCCTATTACGGTGTTTTTTTCTATCCCTGCGTTTTTAGAATCATGCAAGCCAAATGAGCCCTTACAGAATTACTTCAGTTACAGGTAGGTGTCGAAGAAAACTTTGTGTGATTTGTCCTACTCCTGCTGCGATGTCTTCCACCTCACCTGAGCTGCTCCATTGACAGAAGCATCCACCAAACCTGACATCACGACTCCTGGCCGTCTTTCGCCGCCTCAGATCTCCTTCCCTGCCGCTGGCACCCACCACAATGGCATCACCATCATCGACTCAGCAGATGAACCTGAGGAGTACACAGGTCCACAAGAGAGGTCGCACTCTTTTTTTGTGCTTATGTTATGCATTGCTTAATATTACCTGCTACTTTATTGTCCTGTTCACCTCTTAGACTCCAAGTCTGGTCCAAATTAATGTTCAAACTTGAGTTCTAAATTAGTTTTGGGGCACATATCGAGGCAGCAATGAATAGTATCTCTGTCTAATGTCTGGTTCACCTAGGATGCCTATGTTGTTCATCTTTGGTGGGAAACAAATAGAAAAGAAATCATCATTTGTTTTTTATTAAATTAAAGCATCAGCCTGCTATCATTATTTTTGGATCCATCCACTGGTTGTTACCATCACTCTAGATTTCTGCATGCTCTCCTTACATAGTCTCATTATATTTTTTTGTATGCATGTAAGGTATTGTACACAGTCATGCTGAACATGTAGAGAAAAAGAGAAGAGTTTTGTGCGGCAATACAATGTCATGCAGACATTGCTCCATGGTGGGTTCAATGGCAAACCCTCCCCCCCTCTCCAGATTGTAATCCAGAGAAAGATATCTGTTCTGAGGTGGATTCAGACGCAACTGACCACTCCTATTTACCCCCAAGGTGTTTTCTCTTACTTGGCATGATGATGTTAGTCATATCATGCATGTGTGTGCCTTGCAGTGCATACCTTGGACATCACATATGTCATCTGCTTAGTTTAGACATGTTCTATAACGCCACCTATTTAGTTTCTATATCATATATGGGAATAATGCAGTCTCATGGTTTTAGCCAGCCATAATATATGTGAAATGTGCAATGCCATCCTGTTTAACCAGGCATCATATATTTGAAAGATACCTTGCCCATCCTTTTCTTCATTACATTTCCATTTGTCGACAATGTTTGTACATTAAAGTACTCTTCCTGTGAATCAGCCATTTGAGTGGGTGATAAAAAATCTAGAGCGAAAACAAGGCCTTCAGAGCAGAGAGTGCTACCTGTTGAAGAAGATATCTTGCTGGGTCCCGGTAGCTCCTCAGAGATGGATTCAGAGACAGATGACCAGTCCTATTCCCCATGAGGTGTATGCTCTAACTTGGCACAGTTATACTGCTCATATCATGCATATGGTGTCTTGCATTGCATAGTTTAGACATCATATGCACAATGTTCAACACCATTTTCTTAGTTCAGACATCATATATGCGCTTGCCATCTGCTTAGCATAGAAATCACATATGTGAATTAAATCATGCGATCCTGATTACTTAGATAACATGTATGTGAATTATGTCATGCGATCATGTTTAATTAGTCATCATATCTTTGAATTATGTTATGCTATGATATCCAGTTTATGTGGATATCATATATGTGAAGTTATGTCATGCTATCCATTTTAGTTAAACAATATACATGTCAACTATTTCATGCCCTATTTTTTCCACACTATATATTGCATCTGTCTCTCATACAATGTCTGTACATTCAACTATGTTTCCTGTTTACCAGCCATTTGAATTGGAGCGGGTGTTGGTAGTATCTAGCAGAGTAAAAACACGGTCTTCAAATAAAACAGCCCCGGTTGTACATGCACGAGAACTAGCCCTACCACACATAACCCAGACTCTCATAGATTGTACCCCTACTGCGATGGACAGAGAACCAGCTTCACCCAATCTAACCCCAACCCCAGCAGATAGTAACCCAGTTCATGTTGACACAGCACCATCTCCACCACATAGCTCCCAAACAAGAGCAGTTAGTAAGGCATCTCCAGTTCCCAAAGCACCATTACTACCATGGCTAACCCCAACTCCACCAGTTAGTACACCTATTCCTGTGGAGGAATTCATAGTTTAGCATCTATCGCATTTGATGTTGTTAAATCCTATGTGCGTATCTTCCCATCATGGAAATATTATACTGAAGATGAAGGAAAATGCTAGTTGGAGGTGTTTGTCCAGGAGTTATGTGTAAGTAATGTTATTCATGGCAATTACTTTGCTTTGTCCCATACATTCTACCTCTATGATGGTTATAATACAGCAAATTTTCCCATTTTTCTCTATAGAGAAGGACCGATTTGGAAACTCAGGATGAGGTAACCTGTGCTAATACCTCTGGTATCTTCAAGAATTCTTGGTGGCAATATCAGAATTTCCTGAAGAAAATGTACTTCACTGGCGAAGAAACTCATCAAATTCCCTTACGTTCTCTTGAGATACATTTACTGGACGATGACTGGGAACGCCTTGTTCTGTACTAGTCCCGAACCAAGAATGTGGTAAGGCCTATGAGCTCATTTTTTTGTAAGTACTATATGCTTGCATCTTACTCTACTCTGTTCATGTAGAACAAGTGCTTAAGCCTGAAGAACAACTGTTCTCATTTAAGATTCCATTGTTATCGTGCATACTGCTTTGCTCTTGTATCACTGTATTTACTCATACAAACTTATTTTTAAATTGAATGATCCAATTGGAACTCCAATGGCACAACAGGTATGTTTATGCATGTTTCTTTAGCAGTTTTGCTCTTATAAATAGCTCTATTGATTTCAATTTTAATTGTGTATACAGTTGACTTCTCATATCATGCACATTACTAGCATCACAACAGAGCCAATAGTGTTGTTGTACATGTAGACCCGTGGTACCCATCTAAAATCTTGTTTGTGCCGTGTAGTTTCCCATGCTTTGTATTCTTTCAGTGCTGCTTTCTCTTGAACTGATGTGATTTGAACTGTGTCTCTATTTTGGGCTGGAATCATATTGGACCGCCCAAATGAAGCTACTGGGCTTAATTCTGATAGGCCGTAACGGGCCATGAGTTAGCGGGCCATAAATGGGCTATATACGAACATGTCATTAACAGGCTTTTTATGGGCCGGCCCGTTACCTTTTGACCAAGTCAAATGGGCCGGCCTTTTCACGGGAATGGGCCTCTATTGGCCCGTGCCACGTGTCGACGTATCATAGGCGCTTCTTGTCCAATGAGTGGATGAAATATGTCCCAACAGTGAGCCAACACGTGTTTCCTCCAGCCAGTGAGAATTTTACATGTGGAAAATCCCCATTGGACCGGGCTGTTAACGGGTTATCGGATCCAAAACCTGACCCCATAGCTTAACGGCGACCTATTATGGTGGATGCCACGTGTTGATTACCCTTGACGAAAACACTTCCATGATGCGCCATTTATCGTCATGGAAGTGGACACTTTCATGATGATAATTTTGGTAATGTCATGGAACACTTCTACGGCAGCAAAAGTATGACTATCTTGATTCTGTCATAAAATCGTCATGGATGTACATGCATGACAGAAAACGTGACCTACTGTGACAAACACGTATCATCACGGAAGTGTATTTTTTGTAGTGCTTCTTATCCTTAATAGCAATGATACATGCTTGTATTGCTACCCTTTCTGTCAGTGGGAAAGAACACCACATGATCGAACCCATCATAAAGCACCTCTTCCCATGGCAAGGAAAATCGATCTAGTTGGCCTAACTAAACCAAAGATTCGAAGAAGAAATACAAGGCTATAAGTAATCATGCATATAAGAGATCAAAGAAGACTCAAATAATATTCATGGATATAGATCTGATCATAAACTCAAAGTTCATCGGATCCCAACAAACACACCGCAAAAAAGAGTTACATCAAATAGATCTCCAAGAGACCATTGTATTGAGAATCAAAAGAGAGAGAGGAAGCCATCTAGCTACCGACTATGGACCCGTAGGTCTATGATGAACTACTCACGCATCATCGGAGAGGCACCAATGAGGATGATGAACCCCTCTGTGATGGTTTCTAGATTGGATCTGGTGGTTCTAGAACTTGCGGTGGCTGGAATTGTTTTTCATCGACTCCACTAGGGTTTATGGAATATTAGGGTATTTATAGAGTGAAGAGGCGCTGTGAGAGGCCACCAAGGTGGGCACAACCAACGAGGGCATGCCTGGATCCCAAGGCGCGCCCAGGTGGATTGTGCCCCCCTCGGGGCACCCCTCTGGTACTTCTTTGGCCCATATTGTTCGTCCTGGTCCATAAAAATTCTCCAAAAAGTTTCACTACGTTTGGACTCTGTTTGCTAAGGAAAAAACAACAACTGGCACTAGGCACTATGTCAATATGTTCGTCCCAAAAAATGATATAAAGTTGCTATAAAATGATTATTGTAAAACATCCAAAAATGATAATATAACAACATGGAACAACCAAAAATTATAGATACGTTGGAGACGTATCAGCATCCCCAAGCTTAATTCCTACTCGTCCTCAAGTAGGTAGAATGATAAAAATAGAATTTTGATGTGGAATGTTGCCTAACATGTTCATCACATATTCTTTTCTTTTGTAGCATGGACATTTGGACATTTATATGGTTCAAAGCAATAGTCTAGTTTTAACATGAAGATTTCAATACTCAAGAATATCAACAAGCAAACATGTCTTTCAAAATATCAACACTAAAGAAAGTTATCCCTAGCCCATCATGCTCAATCATTGATCCATTCATGAAACACACTCGCATAAGCTACATCCAATGCTCAAGTACGATCATAGTGTCCCTTAGTTGGTGCTTTATAAGATAAGATGGAGACTAAAAAAATAAAGATTGCATAAAGTAAATAGATAGATCCTTCGTAGAGGGAAGTAGGGATTTGTAGAGGTGCTGGTATAGGGTGGAACCCTAAGTGGAGATCTTTCATGAATTGGAGGGGGAATCCCCAAGAACAAGATGAACACAAGAGGGAAAACAAGAGGAACACTCAAGAACAAGTCCAATCACACATCCACTAGACAATCAAACACACAAGATCCACAAGGTACATGAACAATCTATGGGAAATAAGATACATGGTAGAATTCATCCCAAATCCTATGAAGGAGATGAGGGCTTGATGATCTAGATAGATCCTTCCCTCAAGGAGGTCTTCATCCACTAGGGATCTTCTCCAATGGAGGCCTTGAACTCCAATGGAGTGTCTCTCTCTCAAGAGGAATCCCACAAGGGGAGATACATGAGCTAAGCGCTAGTGTTTAGATCTATTCTTAGATAAGTCTAAATGGAGGAGATGAAGGAGTATATATAGGCCCAAGGGATGAAGGGGTAAGCAGTGGAGAAATGGGGATTACATGGGCAAAGCCCGCAGCAATACACAGGGGGGCCCGTGTGCACGGGGTAAGTGGAGCCCGTGCGCACGGGGTATCCAGAGACCTGACGCAAGGGCCCGTGCGCACGGGGTCCGTTGGGCCCGTGGACACGGGGGTCCCGTGGGCACGGTACACGCCCGTGTGCATGGGGGCTTCAGGACCGCTAGCCTGGGAGGCCCGTGGGCACTGGGTCGGAGGGGCCCGTGCGCACGGGGTTGCTTGGGAGCTACTGCCTTCTTCTTGGCGCTTCCTTCTCCGCTTCTAGGCTTCCCTCTTGGATGGTGTAGATGTTCTCTTCTTCTTGGACTCCTCCTTGATGAATGTGTAGCTCCGCTCACACCTATGTATGCATACGACAGAGGGGTCAAGTAGTATACCATCCTCGAGAGGTACAAGTGGACACATGTAAAGGAGATGATTCCTTTGTATGTATGAAATAGATGTGGCACGTGTCACTTGCCAAATGGAATCTTGACATGGTGATGTCCATAGGATGCTCCGCATCATCCCCTCCCCCTTGGGAAAGATCCGACCTCGGATCGAAATCCAAATCACCATGGGAAAGAGATGATGTTGCCGTGTAGTGGTGGACGATCACCAAGCATTCATCATCTTGTAGTTCCAAATGGGCACTCTCCGACGTCGTACCATCTTGTAATTCCTTAAAAAGGAGAAAAGATAACAAGCACTTGGAAAAACAAGTGTGGTTGGCATAAGAGCAAAACCAAGGATTCAAGAGGTGATTCACCCAACAAGTGTTGTCATCAAGCATAGCATATGGTTTGACAAAGAAGTGTGGCATGGCATTTAAGCATATAAGGAGAGCACAATCCAGGACATCATGGAAACAAGTATGCAAATGGGAGGTAAAGATGCTAATATGTGTGACAAGTGAACAAGCATCAACCTCAAGATCATAGCAAGAATTCACAAATTGCTCAATGAAAGGTCTATGGTAGGCATAGGAATCATTCACGACACCAAATATAATGAGATGTCGAAACACATCGGGCAAGTGCAAGGCAATCCAAGCATAATGTGCATATGGTGTAGTGAAGATATCATGGCACTCAACACAAAGGAAGGAGCAATTGTTCAATATATGTGAGGCAATCAAGTCAAGCATGTAGCAGTCAATGGGACATGGCATATGTGAAGTGATGACATTGTTGCAACCAAACATGTGATAGGAGCAAGTAATCCAAGAATTGGGTGCAACACACAAGGCATATATATCATGAAGCATGGAATTGTGAAAATGACAAGTGGAAGCAAGACCTCTAACATGTGCGCAAGCAAGGGGTCCAAGATGACAAATAAGTCGCACGGTGCAAGCAACACAAGTAGTATGATCCACAATATGCATGCTCATGGTTTGGGGGTTCTCAAAAGAGAAGGATATCACCTTGAAAGCATGTGCTTGTGCGTCCTTCACAATGCCGAAGTGCAAGAAAGTGTGATGTAGAATCATCGTGGTAGAAGGTGGTTCGCTCTCAAGATCTCGGATTGTCAACTCACGTGACGTGGAAGTTGACACAAAGTCCAAGTATCCTACACATGCACACAACAAAAGAAAGAACGTGTGCGCATGATATATAAACACATCATCCATCATGATGGTTCTCTTCTCTTGCACATAACCATTAGAAGCACAAGTGCATGAAGAATATGATGCAACAATGGCAATATTCATGGCACAAGGTATATGGTGCAAAGAAGGAAGACAAGCATGCTTCACAAGAAATATGTCCGAATCAAATATATGCGAGAATGCTATGGGGGCAATCTCATTAGCAAGACTAAAGGCATAGTTGCACTCAATACATGGCAAATCATCTAGCATGAGAGAGGCAACATGTGGAGATATATGACAATAAGCAATAATAATCATGTGATAAGCATGTAGATGGTTGTCATCAACCGCATGAAGTGAGCAAGTATGAGTCATCGGTGATGCAACAAGGCAAGCATTCATAGGAAACAAGTCGTGCAAGCTAGTAGTGCGAAGATGCAACATACTGGAGGAAATCATGGCAATCATGTCATGTGAGCAAATAATAGTCATAGGCAATGCACATGACATATCGCAAGCACGAACACAAAGCAAGATCATAGTATAATCATAGGCATGGGGCACAAAGAAAATATGGCAATAATAAGTGATATCTCCACCAAGCTTGCAAATACACATACAAGTATTAGAATCAATCATCATGTGTAATGCAAAGCATGGGTCACAAATGCATGGCAAACGCATAGGAATGAGTATATCATGCAAAGTGAACATGGCAAGATGGGCATAGAATATGTAATGAACAATAACCCAGAGCCAAGTGAGGGTCATGTAGAAGAAATGTGTGAAGTCTTTGCGCGAAGGGAGTGGTGGGAATGAAACTTCATGGTATCCCAAATCATCGTTGCTCTCTAGAGCTCGTTTTGTCAACTCATGGGATTGTGAGGTTGACAAGTATTCATGGGTACCTATACAAAAGAGATACAAGACAAAGAAAGTGTGTGCATGGTAAATGTACACATCATCCATCGTGATGTGTATGTGCACATGAGAGTTAGTACAAGATAAGCATCGCTCAAAGAAATTTGATGCATGGTATAAGAACATGTCATCCATCATGAAAGAATAGTTATTGTGTATAACATGATGGGGATGCAAATTGAGCATACAAGTATAAGGATCATGCAATGGATGGGAGTGATCAATATCTCCTAAAATGTATGAGGAAACTATGGGGGTCTCCTCATGTGCAATATTTGAAACATCATACGGAGAAAATGGACATTATCCAAAACAATTCATATCCGAAGCTAGGTGGTCATGGCATGGCATATGAGATAAAGGATGCAAAGGGAGCATATCAATATCATCACAAGAAAAACAAATGCCAATAACCATGGGCTTGTCATCTATGCCATAAGTGCAAATTTGGTTAATCATAATGGCATATGCATAGTCACTATGAAGAGATTGCAAATATGACATGTGGTCGATCTCATGCATAGCATATGACAAGTCAAGCGGATTGGCAAACATGATGTGACCGAGAGAATTAGCACAAGAAATGCTATGTAACATGGCATCACAACTAATATACTCCACATGGAAATCATCATACTCATCATAAAAGGGTAAATCATCGCATGGGGAAGTCACACTAGCATGTAGCATGGAAATAGGTTGATCAACATCATGCAAGCAATCAATGTCATGATAGTCCACTAGTGGGACAAGAGCATCACCTTCACCTATGTTACCTTTGTCATTCCACTTATGTGGTGTAAGTGAGGTAGGTAAGGCCAAATGGTGGTCAAGATCATCATTGTAATGGAACCATGTGGGGGGTGCATCATATTCCACCATGGCCATCGTCTTGTCCAAAGGTAGGATGAAGTCGTCAAGAATCAGCGCGTCATCATATAAGGGACCTAACACAAAATGAGAAGACACAATGGAGGTAGAGGTCAAGTCGTTAGAAATCATAGTGGCCTCACATTCCCTATCAACTACCTCACTCTCTCTATGTGGTGGTTCACTCACTCCCTCACAATAGGTGCACTCAAACTCACATATGGTGGAGTCACTCTTCTCACTCAAAAGGCGGGGTTGTGGCTCTCCTAACATGGGAATTGTGGAAACACATCATATATGGGGCTAGTGGTGAAGTCACTCTCACTCTCAATATGGTGGAAAAAGTCACTCAAGTCATCATGCGTCGCCGTGGTCAAGGTGACATACTCAACCATCTCATCGCTGTCGCCATGGATGAAGGCCTAAGATGGCACATCATCACTCTCGCCTCCTAAGATGGGAGCATCGTCTTGGAGCTCGTCGGGCTTGCACATCGTGGTGGTACTAGCCTCATGCTCGTTGTGTTGGAGCTTCGTCTTCGAGAAGTGTGCTTGGGGTGGAGAAGCCTTGGCCTTCATGAGTTCTTGTTCCGCCTTGAGAGCACCAATGTAGTTGTCGTCGAGGGAGTTGTAGTTCTCGAGGAAGATAGGCTTGGAGATGTCGTTGTTCAATCCCATCATGAAGTGGAACTTCATTGACATGGGGTCGTCCATGCCGGCACGTCGCAAGGCATGCTTCATCTCCTTGAAGTACTCGTCGATGGACTTGGATCCTTGGATGGTGTTCTCCAATTGGCGTAGAAGTTGTTCCATGTAGGTTGGAGGCACAAACTCTCGCCGCAAAACTCTCTTCGTCTTGGGCCAACTCATGGCGTAGCTCTCCGAAGGTGTGTGAAGCCACCATGTGGACGCGTAGTCGTGGAAGTTTCTTGGGGCGCACTTCACTTGATCTTCGGGAGGGACTTGATGTAGCTTGAGGTAGTCGTCCATCAAACTCTCCCACTCAAGATACTCCTCAGGTTCTTGAGTCCCATAGAAAGGAATCGCGTGGTCGATGTTGAGGTCGTAGTAGCTTGTGGAAGTTGCGGACTAGAGCTTGGGGAGCTTCTCTTGAGGTGCTTGTGGGCGAAGATGCCGTATATCCATAGGCGAAGATGCCTTGAAGTCACTTGGCGAAGATGCCAAAGGTGTTGAAGAAGCCGTAGCCATGTAGTCAATGTTGCTGTACTGTATGGCCCGTGCGCACGAGGGTCCTGGAGGCCGTGTGCACGGGGTCCCATGTGCACGGGGGTGGCAGAGAAGCCAACTCTCGTCCAGTAGGTCGCTCTTCATGGTCTTGTCGATGTCGATGCTTGTGTGTACTTGCCGAAGATGGTAGCATGGAAGTCTTTGCACTTGAGCATCTTCTCGAAGATGAGGAAGACCGCTTGCCATTCTTGATGAGGACCTTGAGCTCCTCCATTTGCTTGTCCATCTTGGCGTCGATGACGTTCTTCATAGCATCGAACTCATTTCTGTGGTTGTAGACCGGAGATGATGTGCTTTACCTATCCATCACAAGTCTCGAGCAAAGGTGAGTATGAAATGAGATAAACAATACCAAGATATGTTTTCCCAAAGTTGAGGATGTATCTCGTATCACTCAATGTGAGATGAAAGAATAGTGGAATTGGTACCGTACATGTTCACTCACACCTACAAGTAAAAGCTTATCGAGTGGCTTGGTTAGGACAAGTGGCACAAATTTCATGCAAATTGAAGTCCAATATATTGTAAATGTTGAAATAAATCCAAAGGACTCAAAATTCAAAGCAAGTGATCACCAATATAGAGGAGGGCAATAAAGAAACACACATGGTGGGATAATGGGGCTTGTGCAACTATAGGGATTAGCAATACAAAATTGCATAATGAAGACGAAGCTCGTGTTGCACAAACACTAGGAGAGCACTAGCTTGATTGCACACTTGGGCACGATTCACCACTTGGCACCAACCTATATGCATGCAAGCTAATGTTTCCTATTCCATGTATCGTCATGCACAAGTATCTCTTTTCATGCTCAACTCTTTGCTTATAAGCTTATGATCATTCTCTTTCTTGCTTAAAAACTTTTTTTTCTCTTCTCTTCCTTTCCACTATGCTTAATGAGCCTCAACCACAAACATAAGATAAGTATCACAAGATATGCACGGGAGTAAATAATTGCACTATATGATATATCCAATGATGCAACAATATGATATCGTATCACTATGGTGCACAAGTTTTCGCGAAGCCCGACAATACTCGGATAGCTAGTCTCAATAGGTATGAAGGTATTCGCAAAGATGGTGGGGATATCAAGATGTAATGTCAAGGAAGGAAAAGTTTATGACGGAATGGATACCTTCGTCACACTTAACCTTTCACGAAGTCGGGGTAACCGGCCTTGCTTTCGGTTGAAGATGGTCTCAAAGGATGGATGGTCGTCATCGATGTGGAAGCTCGTGGTGGATGTAGTCGATGGACCGATACAAGTCACCGGTGGTGGATGAATATGTAACCGTCCCTAAGTAGCCAAAACACCTTAGGAGACTCAAATCACAACTCAACCGACCACAAATGCAATAAGAACCAAAATGGGTTAGTTTGCAGACGTTTTATGTGGTGGTGCGGAAGTTATGGCGTAGGGCCTATGCAAAAGATGCAAAAATGGGAAAAATTTGATGGAGTCAAATGGTGGTAAAACCAAGATGAGCAGCTCGGGCACATCGCTAGCTTTTCAACGAGCCAAAGAACACCCAAATCGGAGTTCGGGGGTGGAAGTTATGAGCAAAACGTGAAATGCTCGTGGCTGTTGTAGGGGGCCGTGCGCACGGGGTCCAGGGCCCACGGACACAGGGTCCCATGCACATGGTACACGTACCGAGGACACGGGGTCACCAGAGACTTCACGGTTTTCTTGTCAAATTCGATGGGGGAAAGAAAAATTGGGGTATGGGGACGCAATAGGAGTTAGATCTACATGCTAGACACCGGATCCACGGATCAAAATCCAAAAAAACTCACAAGAAACTTCAAATCACAAAAAAATTGTTATGGCTCTTTTTGTGAGGAATTTTCGAAATTGGGCAAGAACAAGCAAAATTAGCCTAGAAAAACAAAGAGGGGGCTCCAATTTCGTGAGAAACCATGGCTCATGATACCAAATGGTATAGGGTGGTACCCTAAGTGGACATCTTTCACGATTTGGAGGGGGGATCCCCAAGAACAAGATGAACACAAAAGGGAAAACAAGAGGAACACTCAAGAACAAGTCCAATCAGACATCCACTAGACAATCAAACACACAAGATCCACAAGGTACATGAACAATCAAAGGGAAATAAGATACATGGTAGAGTTCATCCCAAATCCTATGAAGGAGATGAGGGCTTGATGATCTAGATAGATCCTTCCCTCAAGGGGGTCTTCATCCACTAGGGATCTTCTCCAATGGAGGCCTTGAACTCCAATGGAGTGTCTCTCTCTCTCTCTCAAGAGGAATCCCACAAGGGGAGATACATGAGCTAAGCTCTAGTGTTTAGATCTATTCTTAGCTAAGGCTAAATGGAGGAGATGAAGGAGTATATATAGGCCCAAGGGATGAAGGGGTAAGCAAGGGCGAAATGGGGATTACATGGGCAAAGCCCGCAGCAACACACAGGGGGGCCCATGTGCACGGGGTAAGTGGAGCCCGTGCACACGGGGTATCCAGAGACCTGATGCAAGGGCCCGTGCGCACGAGGTCCATTGGGCCCGTGGACACGGGGGTCCCGTGGGCACGGTACATGCCCGTGCGCACGTGGGCTTCAGGACCACCAGCCTGGGAGGCCCGTGGGCACTGGGTCGGAGGGGCCCGTGCGCACGGGGTTGCCTGGGAGCTGTTGCCTTCTTCTTGGCGCTTCCTTCTCCGCTTCCAGGCTTCCCTCTTGGATGGTGTAGATGTTCTCTTCTTCTTGGACTCCTCCTCGATGAATGTGTAGCTCCGCTCACACCTATGTATGCATACGAGAGAGGGGTCAAGTAGTATACCATCCTCGAGAGGTACAAGTGGACACGTGTAAAGGAGATGATTCACCTTTGTATGTATGAAGTAGATGTGGCACGTGTCACTTGCCAAATGGACTCTTGAGATGGTGATGTCCATAGGATGCTCCGCATCAGGTGCTAGAGCTCAAAGTGAAAAAATAAGAGATAAAATATTTTGGTTGGAATGCTTTTCCTGTCAACGAAAATGATCGAGTAGTTCCCTATACTTTTCATGCTAGATACATCATAGGCGGTTCCTAAACAGAAAATAAAGTTTATTCCTTTTCCACCATTCTTTCACATTCCACGCCTAGCCGTATCCATGGGTACGGTCCATACCAACACTTTCCAAGGAATTTATTATTTTACAACATAAAGTAAATTTCTTTTTATTTCAAGACTGGGGATCCCTAATACCTTTGCCACACTCTCGTGCAATGGCAAGTGAATAAACACTCATCTTGAGACTAACGCATCTAGCATGGAAAAATATCAGTCACCCCCTACGATTTCATGAGCGGTACAAACACGCAAAAAGGATTTTTTTTGAAAATTAGAGATGGCATATACAAATTTGCTTATAAGGACACTAAAATACCGCATATAGGTAGGTATGGTGGACTCATATGGCAAAACCGGGTTTAAGGTTTTTGGATGCACAAGTAGTATTTCTACTTAGGACAAGTGGAGGCTAGCAAAAATATTGAGAAGCAACCAAACAAGAAACGAAAATCACATAAATGAGAATTAAGCATAACTAACACCGAATAATGCACCACAAGTATGATCTAATTTCATTGCATAACTGTTGACTTTCGTGCTTGCATAGGGAATCACAAACCTTAACAGAAATGTTCTTACTAAAGCATAATTACTCACCAACATGACTCACATACACTACTGGAATCAGCTTATTTGCCGTCTGCCAGTTCTTTGCCGTCAGCTGACGGACGGCAAAGAGGCACTTTGCCGTCTGCTTGCAAAAAATAGACGGCAAAGATGCCAGTTGCCATCAGCCAATTATTTGTCGTCTGCCAGCAGATGGCAAAGAATCTTTACCATGTGCTGGCGGACGGCAAAGAGGTGGGGCTATCTCTTTTTTTGCGGGTACAAAGAAAATCGTTGACCCCCACCTCCTCTCTCTGTCTCCCCTCTCTCCGCACGGCCCCCACCTCCTCTCTCTCTCTCCCCTCTCTCTCTCCCCCGCTCGTCTCTCCCTCTCCCTCGCGCGAGCACCTACGGCGGCCGATTTCGGCGACCTCCGACGGGATTCGACGCTGCCCAGCACACCCACGTGACCCCCTCGCCCCGCTCCTCCATCCCCTCCGACCAGATCTAACTCTCGCGTCCTCTAGCGACCACACGTGACCTCCCCTGCGGCTAGGGTTTCGGCCACCACATCGCCGGCGTGGCTCCGGTGTTGCTCCGGTGATTCAGGTGAGTCTCTTCACTCCTCCTCGTCACATCCATCCCTCTCTTTCTCACCGCGTCGCGTCGCGTCTCCTCTCCCTCAGAGATCCATCACGTCGGGAAGCCATGGACGGGAAGGACGCCATGGACGCGAAGGACGCCGTGGAGGACGTAGCTCCACCACTGCCCCAACGCCATCCAGGTCCGCCCCTTCTCCTCTCCTCCCCTCTTGGATTTCTTCTTTTCCTGCCTTGCACCCGTCCACTCAAGTTCTAAACCAAACAAGAAAAATTATCAATCTTGTTTTTCCTGCATATGCAATAATGGTTGAGGAGGACTCAGTTGTTCACTTCTATAATTGTGCCATAAATCGGTTTACTCTGCTTGAGGGCTGCCGTGGTTAGCTCGATTTGATAGGGTCCTTACTACATATGCTGCAGGGATTTAACTTGACTTGTTAATAATGAGTGTCAATCAATCAAACACAAGGAAACTATAAATGCTTACTATTTCGTATAGTGATCGTTGTGTTGTGTATAGGTAAAACTTGTGTTGTCCTTATCTAGTTCGGAGGCATCATCATGTGTTGTCAATTTAGTTTCTGCCATGGTTTTGGTTTGGTCCTGCTTATGCCAAATCGATCATTCATTGCTTCTGAACACTCTACCTTTAATCTTTGCTTCTGTAAAACCGGCCTTTCTTCTATTGAATGGAGTGTTTGCTTGCTATGCGGGAAAAGTAGCTCATTCATCGCTGATTTGGCATGTGCAACCAAAGTGGACGGACCGTATTTAGGTCCGGTCGCCGTGAGGATCCTCTGGCTGTGCTGGATGTGCCGTGGCGCGGTGGTGCCCCCGGGTGGCGCCTCCGTGCTGCGGTGCCCCTGGTTGGCGCCTTCGTGCCCGTGCTCTCACTGGCGCCGCCGTTGTGGTGCTCTCTGGCAAGCTCCGGCTTGTTGTGGTGGTGTTGGTTGTGATGTTGGTCACACCATAGTGATGGTGTGGCTGCATCCTGCTTCGGCTACAACTCCTTTTGGTGAGCTTCTCCTTGCTCCCCTCCTGATCTCTCTAATGCATAGCTCTTGATCTTGTTGGATGTGAGGCTCTATTAGCTGTGGTTAGCTGCTGTAGATGAGCATCAACTTGTATTGGAGCTCTCTGTGATGGATTCTTGCTGTGTCAGGGTTTTGGTCAGTGACCATCTATGTGTATTTGTGAAGTATATATACTCCTGTACTGCTCTGTTCTGTGTAGTTGATCCTGGAGTTGTTACTTTGGTCAGTTACTTTACTCATGAACGGATACTCACTTGTTCTTAGTTATTTTACTTCTAATACTGATATGAACAGATACCACTTGGTTTGGCTATTCCTATTTGTCTCTTTCTAATAGCCTATGAACAGATACTATACTTGGTTTTGGCTGTTACTTTCCTAGTTTTCTACTGATAAGATAGATACTACATCTGATTTGGGCAGTGATGCTGGTCTGAGCCCCCCTGTCTTAGGCTTAATTTACATGTGACTATCCCTGTGCTGTGATGAACTAGCCCTGGCACTTCCAGGCTGTCTGAGCACATAATCCCTCAAGTATACCTTGAGGTCTTCTGTAGCTCTCCTTAATAGTTATCTCTTCTAAGCTGCTGGTGGTTGGATGTGTTGGGACTTGGTCTGGTTGGCTGGTTGTGATGTATATCTCCTCCTGGAGCTTTGTTTTTGGCGTTGCACAGTGACATGTACCTATTGTCACTAGACAAAACTGATTGTGGTGATGAAGTCTAATCTTTGGCTTTAATCACTAGTTTTTAGTTGACTTAATTCCTGGAGCTAGTACTGATAGTGGTCTTTGTGTTGGCATTTAACTTACTGCTAATTGTGGTGGCTTCTTGATTGGGTCCTTGGCTGGTTCTCTTCTTTGGCTCTTTGGTATTGGTTTACTCTATTTTGCTTTCTAATTAAGATCACTTTGAAAATCAGGATCTTAACTAAGATTATCTTGATCTCAAGTACTGGCTCCTACAGCATTGCATTTCACCAAGTGAAATGCTACATTTCTACTCCTAACCCATTCTCTCTTTCTTAGTGTTTTTGTTATGCAGGTTGGAAGAAAAGAAGAAGATCCAGAGAAGATCTTAGTAATAAGATAGTTTTTAGGAAAATAGATATTTAGTTTTAGATCATTCCTTGTAATATTTGTTGGATATGTGTTCATGGATATGTGTTGGATATATATGTGTTCATGACTATATATTGGTAACATGTGTTGGATATGTGTTCATGGATATGTGTTGGATATATATGTGTTCATGAGTATTGGTAATATGTGTTGGATATGCTATATTGGTCATACATATAGTCTGTGTTTGATTGTGTTTGATTTTCTGTGAAAATGAATTGATATAAGAAGAAACAGAATTAATGCCTATTTGGTCTCTTTGCCATCTGCCAACAGATGGCAAAGAGCCTGCAGCCTTTGCCGTCTGCCAGCAGATGGCAAAGAGTCGTGCCCTTTGCCGTCTGCGAGCAGATGGTAAAGAGTCGTGCCCTTTGCCATCCGCCACTGAGGGCAAACGCCTCTTTGCCGTCCGCCGCAAAAAACAGACGACAAAGAAGGCCTTTGCCGACCCTGTCTTTGCCGTCACTATTTGCCGTCCGCGGAGGACGGCAAAGGCCTTTGCCGTCCGCCATGGCTGATGGCAAAGTACCAGATTCCTGTAGTGATATCACCATTATCTTATCTCAAAACTATTACAGATAATCAAGTTCATTTTTTCAATGATCTTCATGAAAGTTTTTATTATATCCCTCTTGAATATCTATCACTTTGGGACTAGTTTCATATATTGCAATTGGTTTTGACAAGCTCAAATAAATTTAAGTGAAGAACATGAGCATCAAAGTTTTCATCTCTCGAAAACATATAAGTGAAGCATGAGAGAATTTCTTCAAAATTACTAACTCTAAAATTAACCTAAGTGAAGCCTGAGATTATTTCTTCAAAAATAAAAAAAGCACACCGAGCTCCAAAAGATATAAGTGAAGCACTAGAGCAATTCCATAGCTCAAAAAATTTAAGTGAAGCATAAAGAGCAATTCTAACAAATGATAGCATGATTTTGGCTCTCGCAAATAGGTGTGCAGCAAGGATACTTGTGACAAAATAAAAAGCAAAACAATCAAAGACTCATATCGTACAAGACGCCCAAGCAAAACTCATGATATGTGACGAATAAAAATAAAGCTCCAAGTAAAATACCGATGGTCGTTAGAAGAAAGAGGGGATGACACTCGGGGCATCCCCAAGCCTAGTTGCTTGTTCATCCTTGAATATTATATTGGGGTGCCATGGGGAGTCCCCAAGCTTAGGCTTTTGATACTCCTTATTCCTTCATCCATCATGATCTCACCGAAAACTTGAAAAACTTCAATCACACAAAACTTAAACAAAACCTTCGTGATACCCGTTAGTATAACAAAGCAAATCACCACTATAAGTACTATTGCGAACCCATTCATATTTTATTTTTGCATTATATCAACTGTATTCTAACTTCATCATGGCTTATATCCTCCAATACAAACAATAAATTCATCAAAATAAGCACACAACACAAAGAAAACAGAATCTGTCAAAAACAGAATAGTCTGTAGTAATATGAAAATTTCGTATACTTCTGTAACTCCAAAAATTATGAAAAATTAGGTCAACATAGCAAATTTGTATATCAATATTATGTAAAAAATCAGAATTTTACCACGCTTCTGCGATTTTTAATAATTCTATTCGTGGCGCACAAAGTTTCTGTTTTTCAACAAGATCAAATCAACTATCACCCAACATGATCCCAAAGGCTTTACTTGGCACAAACACTTATTAAAACATTAAAAACACAATCATAACAATAGCATAATTGTGCAAACACTCAAGACCTCAAAGAAAAAGGTAAAAATAAAATTTATTCATTGGGTTGCCTCCCAACAAGCTCTTTCTTTATAGCCAATAAGCTAGGCTTTGAGATTTCAATGATGCTCACAGGAAAGATAAGAATTGAAGCACAAAGAGAGCATCATATAGCATGTGAAGAAGACATTTATGTTTAACATACTTCCTATGCATAGGAATTTTATAAGTAAACAAATTATCAGGGCAAGAAACATCTAACATATCCATGGAAGAAGAAACAAACAATAGCAATCTCAACATAATGAGAGGTAATTTAGTAACATGAAAATTTCTACAACCATATTTTCCTCTCTCATAATAATTACATGTGGTATCATATTCAAACTCAACAATATAACTATCATATAAAATTTTCTCTTCATGATCCACATGCATACAAAGTTGACACTCTTCCAAAACTGTGGGATTAATATTAACTAAAGCCCTGACCTCTCCAAACCCACTTTTGTCAAATTTTTCATAAGATCGAACATTCTCCAAATATGGGGGGTTATTTTTACCTAAAGTTGACACTCTTCCAAACCGACTTTCAACATTATTTCTAACATATTCATCATGAGGCTTAAATAAATTTTCAAGATCATAAGAGGAATCACCCCAATCATGATCATTACAATAAGTAGTGGACATAGCAAAATTAGCATCCCCAAGCTTGGGGTTTTGCATATTGTTAGCACAATTGACATTAATAGAATTTACAATAACTTTATTGCAATCATGCTTCTCATTCAAGGAGCTATCGTGAATCACTTCATCAATTTCTTCTTTCAACACTTCATCACAACTTTCAGATTCATGAATTTCAAGAAAAACTTCGTAGAGATAATCAAGTGCACTCAACTCACTAGCAATTTGTTCATCATAATTGGATCTTTGAAAATATTAGCAAGTGGATGAGGATCCATATCAATAGATTTTTAGCAAGCGAATATGCAAGCAAATACAAGACACATGGCAAACAAGCAAAGATAGCAAACGAACAAAAAGGCAAACGGAAAATAAGGCAAAAAAGGCAAATATTTGTGAAGTGGGGGAGATGAAAACGAAAGGCAAATGGAAAATAATGTAAATTGGAAGTAGATGAGGTTTGTGATAAGCAACCTAAGAGATGTCGATGATGTCTCCCTGGCAACTGCGCCAGAAATGGGCGAGTTGTCGGGAGACTATCTAGCTTGATCCTCCCCGGCAACGGCGCCAGAAATTCCTTTTGATGTCGCTTGAACTACGTTGGTATTTCCCCAAAGAGTAAGGGATGATGTAGTACATCTACGGTAGGTATTTCCCTTAGTTATGAAACCAAGGTTATCAATCCAGTAGGAGAACCAAGAAACACTATGTAAATGGTACCTGCACACAAAGAACAAATACTTGCAACCCGACGCTTATGAGGGGTTGTCAATCCCTCTTACAGGTAACGGCGTAGAAAATTGTCAAGTTGATGGGATAAATTTGTGATAGATTGGATAAATAGATCTCGGATAAAACACAGAATAAAATACGTAATAAAAAAGTGCAGCAAGGTATTTTTTGGGTTTTTAGAATAATAGATCTGAAAATAAAAGCGAATAAAAATAGATCTCAAAGCAAATATGATGGAGAATAGACCTGGGGGCCATAGATTTCACTAGTGGCTTCTCCCGAGAAAAATAGCCTTCGGTGGGTAAACAAATTACTATTGGGAAATTGATAGAACCTCAAATAATTATGATGATATCCATGCAATGATCATTATATAGGCAAAACTTCCAGGATTAGTAGACCGACTCCTGCCTGCATCTACTCCTATTACTCCAGACATCGACCGTTATCCAGCATGCATCTAGTGTATTAAGTTCATGGAGAAACGGAGTAATGCAATAAGAACGATGACATGATGTTGACGAGATCTATTCTTGTATAGGAATAACCCCCATCTTGTTATCCTTAATAGCAACAATACATGCGTGTCTTGCTGCCCTTCTATCAATGGGAAAGAACACCGCATGGTTGAACCCATCACAAAGCATCTCTTCCCATGGCAAGAAAAATCGATCTAGTTGGCCTAACTAAACCAAAGATTCTAAGAAGAAATACGAGGCTATAAGTAATCATGCATATAAGAGATCAAAGAAGACTCAAATAATACTCATGGATAGATCATAAACTCAAAGTTCATCGGATTCCAATAAACACACCGCAGAAAAGAGTTATATCAAATAGATCTCCAAGAGACCATTGTATTGAGAATCAAAAGAAAGAGAGGAAGCCATCTAGCTACTGACTACGGACCCGTAGGTCTATAATGAACTACTCACGCATCATCAGATAGGCACAGTTGAGGATAATGAACCTCTCTGTGGTGTCTAGATTGGATCTGATGGTCCTGGAACTTGCGGCGGCTGGAATTATTTGTCGTAGACTCCCGTAGGGTTTCTAGAATATTGGAGTGTTTATAGAGTACATAGGCGGTGCGGGAGGCCTCCGAGGTAGGCAGAACCCACCAGGACGCGCCTGGGCCCTCAGGCGCACCCAAGTGGGTTCTGCCCCCCTTGGGGCACCCCTCTAGTACTTCTTTGGCCCATATTATTCCTTATAGCCCATAAAAATTCTTTAAAAAGTTTCACTGCATTTGGACTCTGTTTGGTACTGATATTCTGCGAAGTTAAAAACAAGCAAAAAATTGCAACTGGCACTGAGCACTATGTCAATAGGTTAGGACCAAAAATTATATAAATTTGCTATAAAATGATTGTAAAACATCCAAGAATGATAATATAACCGTGGCACCCCAGCTCAGAAGAAACGGGAATGCCCCGTATTCCAGCCCAGAGACAACTCTTCTGGAATACGACACTTCTTGGCATAGAACAAATCAGCTCTTTATTACAATCTATATAGATACGAGGGTTCTGATATAACATGGAATTACTTCGGCCCAGCGACACTACGCCTGCTCAGGTTGCTCTATATGCTAGTTGTAGAACAACTCGAAGCAGCGGAATGACTACTAGCAGCAGAACAATGATGACGGTGATGGACTCCACTCTGCTCGGACTCTGGTTGGAACGCGTATCCTAGCTCGCAAACTCGAGATCCATGACAAACAAGCAAGCATACAAGGCATGACCTGCAAACTGGCATGACACGCCTGGTTAGTACATTGAATGTACTTCCAAGCTCACATCAACCAAAGCATTCAAGACAAACAACAGCATGGCATTTACAGGTTAAAGGAATGATGGACATGATACCACTAGAACATTATAAGCATTGCATGAACATGTTGAACATAACACATCTAGCATCACATGAAATGAGCATGGCAATGTTACTCATGATATGCACAAGATGATACTAGCATGCAACATACTTAACATGATCCACTTACTATGTTTGGTGTTACCTTGTAACCACCACATATACCACTTACCATCATGGACATCACACGATCACCTCAGGATCAAATCAAGCTTGGTATTACAATACCGCAGTAATCATTACATGACCACAAGGAGGTTGATCCTTACCCGTGATTACCGCATAACACCACAAACATCAACCAGCTTTGGTATCCATGATATCACTTTGATCCTCTCACGATCACATAAAGCTCAACCAACTTCTTTTCTCATCAAACCAGGGTTATAATTAAGCAATTTATTATTTCAGTTGACCCATAGTGTGACCTACTTCAAACTGGGCCCATATCCGTGGGCGCGGCTATTGATAGATTATACACTCTATAGAGGTTAGGACACTGTACCCACACCACGGAACCCAAGGCCTCATACTCCCATTCGGGTGGACCAATGGTGTTTTGACAAAACCGATCTCCTGCCATGACACTCTCTTGGCCACTCCGACAAACTCCCCTTTGGGCTAAGTCATGGGTGGCCCTAATGTCACCTCGTGACATCTAATGGCCACCGTCATGGCAGAACAAAAATGGTCCCAAACGGGGACAAGAGCTCTCAAACCAACACGATGTAACACCCACAATGCGGCTATATCTCCCACATGTCGGGGCACGACTTAGAGGCATAGCCGCATGGTAGGCATGTCGCAAGAGGGGTAATCTTTACACATCCCATGTACTGAATAAGAAAGGGATAAGAGTCGGCTTACAATCGCCACTTCACACAATACATAAATAGTCATACATCATCCAGAATACAATTAAGGTGCGACTACGGAACCAAAATAAAGAAAGACAAGCCCAAAACCTAGATCCCCGATCGTCCCAACTGGGCTCCTCTACTGATCATCCGGAAAAGAAACATAGTAACGGCTCGAATCCTCATCGAACTCCCATTTGAGTTCGGTAGTGTCCCCTGCACTGGCATCATCGGCACCTGCATCTGTTTGGAAGTATCTGTGAGTCACGGGGACTCAGCAATCTCACACCCGCGAGATCAGGACTATTTAAGCTTAAGGGGAAGGAAAGGGTAGTGAGGTGAAGCTGCAGCAAAGCACTAATTATATATGGTGGCTAACTTACGCAAAGAGAGCGAGAAGAGAAGCAAAGCACAGTCAAGAAGCTAAAAGTGATCAAGAAGTGATCCTGAAGCTACTTCCATTCAAGCATAACACGAGACCGTGTTCTCTTCCCGGACTCCGCCGAAAAGAGACCATCATGGCTACACACACGGTTGATTCATTTTAATTAAGTTAAGTGTCAAGTTCTCCACAACCGGACATTAACAAATTCCCATCTGCCCATAACCACGAGCACAACTTTTGAAAGTTTAAAACCCTGCAGGGGTGTCCCAACTTAGCCCATCACAAGCTCTCACGGTCAACAAGGATATTCCTTCTCCCGGGAAGACCCGATCAGTCTCGGAATCTCGGTTACAAGACATTTCGACAATGGTAAAACAAGACCAGCAAAGCCGCCCGATGTGCCGACAAATCCCGATAGGAGTTGCACGTATCTGGTTCTCAGGGCACACCTGATAGGTTAAGCTATGAGTAAAACCAACCCTCGAGTTGCCCCAAGGTGGCCCCGCAGGCTGCCCATTTCGGACCAACACTCAGAGGAGCACTGACCCAGGGGGGTTTAAAATAAAGATGACTCTTGAGTCTGCAGAACCCAAGGGAAGGTATATGGTGGTACGTAGGCGAATGGTAAAACCAAGGTTGGGCCTTGCTGGAGGAGTTTTATTGAAAGCGAACTGTCAAGGGGTTCCCATAACACCCAACCGCGTAAGGAATGCAAAACCAAGGAACATAACACCGGCATGACGGAAACTAGGGCGGAAAGAGTGGAACAAAACACCAGGCATAAGGCCGAGCCTTCCACCCATTACCAAGTATATAGATGCATTAAACTAAATAAGAGATGATAATGATATCCCAACAATATCCATGTTCGAACATGGAACAAATTTCGTCTTCACCTGCAACTAGCAACGTTCTAAGAGGGGCTGAGCAAAAGCGGTAACATAGCCAAACAATGGTTTGTTAGGAAAGCTGGTTTAGAGGCTTGACATGGCAATACGGGAGGCATGATATAGCAAGTGGTAGGTAGCGTGGCATAGCAATAGAGCGAACAACTAGCAAACAAAGATAGAAGTGATTTCGAGGGTATGGTCATCTTTCCTGCAAAGTTCTCAAAGTTGACGAAAGCTTGATCCTCGTTAGCGTACTCAACAGGTTCCTAGATCATGTACTCATCTCCTGGCTCTACCCAAAGCAAGAACACAAGCAAAGGACCAACAATCAATCACGGTGCAATGCACAAACAACATGATGCAAAACATGGCATGACATGCGGGATGTGATATGCAACGCATATGCGTGCTTCGGAAGGAAAGATTGAACCAGACATCAACTTTGCAAACCAAGTGTGCCGCTGGAAAGATGAGATTATTTCGGTCGAAATCGATATAAAGATCGCCGAAAACGGATGCATGGTTTGCAAATGGCAAGCAAAACAAGAATGGCACAATTCTGCGATTAACAGCATGATGTCATCTAGAATGCAACAAGAAACTAAGCTACTGCACTCCAATATAGCAACAGAATGTATGGCAGTGATGTACAAGTGATGCTTGACAAAACATGAACACTGAGCTATGGCTAAAACGCACTAGAACAGGTTCAAACAAGCATGGCAAAAGTGCAAAAGATATCAGCTTCACAGACTTAGTGAAATTATTAACATGCCAGAAATTAACATCAGGAAGCCATGTTTAGAGCAAGCAAACAACATGTTACAGGAACATATCATAGCAATACAAGACATGGCATGAAACTAATAAATTCATAGAACAAAAGTACCTTATTGATCATGAGCCACAAAGGCACAGAAGATATGATGACACTCATGTGAACATAGCGAGTTTTATTAACAGTTTCAGACTTAGTGGAATTACAGGACATGGCAAAAGCAGATTATGATAGCAACTTGGCATGCTTGTTTCACTCATCATAGCGCACCAATAGGCATGTAATAAAAACCATCATGGAGTAGGAATGAAAATGAAGTTGGCCATGTGCCAAACAACCTCATAGCATGCTTGAAATAAATCACACAAAATGACAAGACAACGTCATGATGTAAAATGACATGTTCATGAACTTGCTCAAATGCAAAAAACAATGCCACCACTGGATTGGTGGAATTTTTCTACCCCAAAAACATATATAATATGTCTAGGTTACTGTAGAAAAATCATCACAAATGCTATAAGTGAAAAACTGCCTAAAAAAGAAACTGACCAAAATGGCATTTCCTTATTTGGAAACGTCCTGAAATGGACTTGCCTGATTTGGAATAAGGTAGCTTTCCAGAAATGAAAAAACGCTAGAATAAAAGAAAAACAACAGAAATAGGATGAGGGGGTGAGGATGACATGTGGGGTCGGCCTGTCATACTCACCAAGCGTTGCAAAAAATGGGGGTGAGGAAAAACGCTGATTTGGAATAAGGTAATGGAAAAACGCTGGAATAAAAGAAAAACAACAGAAATAGGATGAGGGGGGTGAGGATGACATGTGGGGTTGGCTTGTCATACACACAAGTGTTGCAAAAAATGGGGGTTTTAAACCGCGGCCGCGGGGATCGAACCCGGGTCTCCCAATGCAAACGACTAGGCTAACCACTGTGCTACAACCGAGTTAATGGAAATCTTAGCATCTGGCCTCTTTTGAACAACTGCCAGAAGGCCGAGCCTTGGCCATGGCGACACAGAGACCACCGGCAACGGCGGCGACGAGCTAGGAAACGCGGCGCACTGAGCAAAGCAACGGCGGGCATGCGGGAACCTATGGAGACTCCAGCGAGCGAGTGGAGGTGGCTCGTGAGTGAGCAGGCACGAGCTCACGCTTGGCTCGGGACCATGGCGAGGCACGGTAAGCAGGGGAAAAAGGCCCATAGCAAGGAGCGTCTGCGTGCGGCTTAGTGTGCGAGCGCGTGTCCTAACGCGGGGAAGCAGCACGGAGAGGTGATCCGGGGCGGAGGGCACGAACATGCTACGCAACAACATCAACTACAAAAAAAAGCTACGGGTCTCGCCGGAGCACCGAGAACATGGGAAAAATATGGAAGGAGCGGTGCCTTCGGTGAACTAGACGGCACGAGAACGATCAGGGACGAAGGGGATGTTACCTAGCTCACCTAGGACAAGAAGATGAGGCCGGGGACTCAACGGAGACGACACAAGACAGTTCTGAACTTGGCGGGGCTTCGGGTCTGAGAAGTAGATGCAGCAGAGGAAGAAGACGGGGTCGGGGAGGTCGATCCAGGGACCGTGGCGTCGCGTGCCTCGTGGAAGGGGATGGAGAGGTAGTTGACGGTCCTCTCCACAGCAACAGGAGGGTCGGAGGCGCGACGTGGACAGCTACCCCGAGCTCGAGCCCTTGCTCGCTCGGGTCATGATGGGCAGGGAGACGGCAAGGTGCGTGGACACCTACCTGGCGGCGGCGAGGACAAGAGAGGGACGTAAGCGGACAGGGGGAACTGGGGCTAGGTCGAGGACACCATATATGGGTCTAGGGGCGCCGGACGGCTGTCAAATCAACGAGCTCATTGATGTGGCGCTCTGGATGTGCACCATATAGAGGAGGACGACTCTCCTGTCGTTGGTGGGTCTGTTGGGCCGGAAGAGGTAAGTGTTGGCTAGTTGGTGGGCTGCACCACTGGGCTGCTGCTCTCTCTCTCTCTCCCTCTAGCTCTTTTTTGTTTCCTCAAACAGAAATAAAGGGCGAAAAGCACAGAAGGGTAGGAGGGGTTTTTGAGAGATATGAAAATATCGTCATAACCCTGGGTTTAAGCACAATATGAATAAATTGAGTTGGACATTTTTGGAGGTGAAAAAATAAAACAAGTTTGAATAAAATTCAAACTTGAGGTATTTTTGAACCTAACCAAATCAACTCCAATTTGAGATGAAATTTGACAGAGAGTCTAGGTATATGGTGTTAGAAGATTGAGGAAAAAATGAACATTAATGCTGGAGGCAAAATGGCACTTGCGAAGAAAGCAAGAAGAAGGAAGGAAGGATAAGTGATGGCGCAATGGTTGAGAGGGGACAAGGGGGAATGCACATGATGCTCATGGCAACAACATGAATGACCAAATGCAAATATGGCAAGCACAAAACTATACTTGATATGACCAAGGGGAAACATAAGATGGCATAGAGAAATAAGACAAGTAATGGCAAGCAAAGCAACGGGAAACAAAGCAAACCCAAAATGAAACCCACAAAGAGGAAAACCACTTGGTATTGAACATGAGAAGGATGGATACATCGCCAAATATGGAAGTTTTACATCTGGGGTGTTACAACACTCCACCACTACGAAAGGATCTCGTCCCGAGATCTAGGACTGAAAAAAAACTCTGGATATTCGAAACGGAGGTGGTCCTCGTGTTCCCAGGTGGCTTCTCGGTCGGAATGGTGTGACCACTTCACTTTCAGGAATTTGATAGACTTGTTGCGAGTCTTGTGCTCAGTTTCTTCAACAATAGCAACGGGATGCTCATGATAAGACATATCTTCTTGGAGATCAATCTCTTTGAAGTTGATGGTGCGCTCAGGAGTCTTGAAGCACTTGCGAAGCTGTGACATGTGAAACACGTCGTGCACATTTGCGAAGTTGGACGGAAACTCAAGTTTATAGGTGAGATCACCTCTTTTGCCAATGACCTTGAAAGGACCCACGTATCTAGGGGCAAGCTTCCCTTTGATACCGAAGCGACCAGTGCCTTTCATTGGAGAGACGCGGAGGTAGACATGGTCTCCGATCTCGAAAGCCAAGTCATGATGCTTGCTATCATAGTAACTCTTCTGGCACGATTGCGCGGCTTTGAGATTTTCACGGATGACTTTGCACATTTCTTTAGCTTCTGTGATTAAGTCATTACCAATAAGTTGGCTGTCACTAGTCTCTGGCCAATTGAGAGGAGTACGACACTTTCTGCCATAGAGAATTTCGAATGGGGCCTTGCCCAAACTCGCTTGGAAACTGTTGTTGTAGGAGAAATCGGCATATGGAAGACAATATTCCCACTTCATACCTAAGGAAATGACACAAGCCCTGAGCATATCTTCAAGGATTTGATTGACTCGCTCGACTTGGCCACTAGTTTGAGGATGGAAGGTTGTGTTGAAGCGAATGTTGGTGCCCATGGCCTTCTGGAAGGAGTCCTAGAACTTAGAAGTGAAAATGCTTCCAAGATCTGAAGATATCAATTGGGGAATGCCATGCAAGGAGACAATCCTGGAGGTGTATAGCTCTGCCAGCTGAGCTGCTATGATAGATTCTTTGATTGGAAGGAAATGAGCCACTTTAGTAAGCTTGTCGATGACAACGAAGATAGCATCATTTCCACATTTGGACTTGGGAAATCCAGTCACGAAGTCCATCTCGATATGATCAAACTTCCTTTCTGGAATAACAAGAGGTTGGAGGAGACCAGCTGGCCGTTGGTGTTCTGCTTTCACACTTCTGCAGACATCACATTCATTCACGAATTGAGCAATTTCTTGCTTCATTCGAGTCCACCAATACGACTGCTTGAGGTCATGGTACATCTTCGTACTTCCAGGATGAATGGATAGAAGGGAATTGTGAGCCTCGTTCATAATGACTTTCCTTAGATTGCCTTTAGGAACCACAATTCGATCCTCGAAGAATAGAGTATCTTTGTCATCAATGTGATATCACTTGTACTTGGGTTGGCTCTTGGCAATCCCATTTTTCACCTTCTTCACCATGGCATCAAGAAGTTGTGCCTGGCGAATTTGATCTTCCAAAGTGGGAGAGACTTGGAGGTTGGCAAGAAAGCCTTGAGGAACAACTTGGAGATTCAGTTTGCGGAAAGCTTCACAAAGGTCCGGTTGGAAGGGCTTGAGAATTAAGCTGTTGCAGTAAGCCTTCCTTCTCAAAGCTTCTGCAATGACATTGGCTTTTCCTGGAGTATATTCAATACTCGAATTGTATTCTTGAATCATTTCGACCCAACGAGTCTGTCTGAGGTTGAGGTTGGGCTGAGTGAAGATGTACTTGAGGCTCTTATGGTCTGTGAAGATGTCGACTTTCCTTCCCAACAAGAGATGTCTCCATGTTAATAATGCATGGACAACTGCTGCCAACTCGAGGTCGTGAGTGGGGTAGTTCTTTTTGTTGGGCTTCAACTGACGAGAGGTATAGCCCACAACTTTCTTCTCTTGCATTAACACAACACAGAGACCTTGCCGGTAGGCATCAGAGAAAACTTCGAATGGCTTGGATTCATCAGGAGGAGTCAAGACAGGAGATGTGACTAACTTCTCTTTGAGGGTGTTGAAGGCCACGTCACACTCAGGCGTCCAGACATACTTGACATGCTTCTGGAGGAGGTTGGAAAGAGGCTTTGCAATCTTAGAGAAATTCTCAACGATGTTCAAGCTGTATTAAATCCGGTTTAACGTGAATGTAATAAGCTAAGTCACAATAACATGATGGAATAACAATGCATGTGAGCATGATATCAACATGAGCATGGGTGAGCAACATCACTATTTAACATGTCAACAATGATAGATCATTTACTCTACTCGCTGCAAATGAGCATGGCGTGCAATGACATTACCACTAGCATCATAGAAAATACTAGAATAGAAAACCATTACTACTGCAAGGCTCTCATGCAAGTGGCTGTCGTGGTTTGCCTAGAGATGAAGAAACCATCGAGGAGAAGTGTGGACGAATCGCGGAACGATTCATTGGAGACAGTTATCTCCCGGAGGGGGATGTTTACAGGATAGGGCAACATGGTCATTTTCATAGTGTGACAACCTCATGAAAATGATACCAACAGATAGAGTTCGATGAGATAAAGACGTGGGCTTTGGATTCACCTCAATGGGAGTTACGATTGCGAAGATACAGAGGGTGGAAGAACAGGGACTAATCTGTAAAGATTTCTTCACACACAAGTCCCTGGCGGCTGAAAACAGAATGCGCCTTCCAAGTAAATACGCTTTCTGTAAAAGAAAACACATTCTAAGCCGAAGTAGAATAGAAGAACGCTTTCCCTGGAAGAAAGCGTATTCAACATAATACGTCTTCACTTACTCAACACGGGGCCGAGGCTAGTCAATGCCTCGGAGACTTACACGTGGGCCCCATGGGATCTCTCCCTCTCTCCTCCCGATTCCTTCTTCCTCCTCCCGACGCGAAGAATAGAGGAGGCTGCGGCTGGGTGTGCGCCAGAGCTCCCCGGTGACTTGGGCCGCCTCCTGCTGTGCTCTGGCCACCGGAGAGATTGGGAGGAGACATCGCACGCACTGGGACAGGGCACGGGTGCCGAGGGGGATGGAGACAGTGGTGGTGCATACTCCGGTGGAAATGGCCTTCGCCCGTTCTTGGGGGTGAGGCCACCATGGCTCCTGTAAAACGTAGGTTTTTGGGTGAACTGACTCAACCCTCTATGGGGTGGCCTATCACATATATATAATGATGACATACAAGTCCAATACCAATACGGTATGGATTACACAAGTAGGGCTACAATACGAAGTCTAACACCCTCCCTCAATCTCAACTCACTCCTTAAGTATCTAGGAGGTTGAGATTGCGCCTATAGACCTCAAACATGGGAGAAGGTAGAGGCTTGGTGAAGATGTCTGCAAGTTGATCTTTTGAAGAGATAAACCTGACTTGTAGTAGCTTCTGTGCAACATGTTCCCTCAAAAAATGATAGTCAATTTCAATGTGTTTAGTCCGTGCATGGAACACCAGGTTTGATGACAGAAACATAGCACCGATGTTGTCACACCAAAGGACCAAAGGATGTGGCTGAGCAACTCCTAGCTCTCGAAGTAGGGACTCAATCCATATAAGTTCGGCACTCGCATTGGCAACCGACTTATACTCAGCTTCTATGCTGCCGCGGGAAACAGTGGCTTGCTTGCGTGCACTCCAGGCGATCAGATTAGGACCCAAGAACATAGCATGTCCCCCCGTAGATCGCCTGTCATCTGGACACCTAGCCCAATCAGCATCAGAGAATGTAGAAAGAACTCCGGAGGAACTGGGGTGCAGGTGAAGACCAAAGGAGACAGTGAGACGCACATAACGCAGTATGCACTTCACAGCGGACTAGTGTACATCAGTAGGTGCATGAAGATACTGGCACACCCTGTTAACCGCAAAAGAGAGATCAGGACCCGTGATCGTCAGATACTGCAAGCCACCAACAATACTCCTGTACTCAGTAGCATCCTCAGGAGATAGAAGATCACCATCAGCAGCTGAAAGTTTGTCAGTGGATGACATGGGCGTAGGTGATGTCTTGTACTTGAGCATACCAGCACGGCGCAAGAGATCAAGAGAGTACTTATTCTGGATGATAGCCAAACTGCCATGAGACTGATGAGCGACTTCAATACCAAGGAAGAAATTAAGCTGGCCCAAATCCGTAACTACAAAATCACGACCAAGTGCAGTCACAAGAGCATCAGCAGACGTTAGAGAGGAGCTCACCAGGACAATATCATCCACGTACACTAGGAGGTACATGGTCACACTCGGTCGCTCTAACAAGAACAGTGATGTATCAGCCGTTGAAGCAATGAAACCATGAGTGCATAGTGCTGAAGCCAGGCGAGCATGCCAGGCACGAGGAGCCTGCTTCAGTCCATATATAGCCTTCATGAGACGACAGAGATGATAAGGCTGAGTGTGATCAACAAATCCAGGTGGCTGCCTCATGTAAACCTCTTATTCAAGCAATCCGTGAAGAAAACCGTTCTGCACGTCAAGCTGACGGAGAGACCATCCGTGAGAAACGCCAGAGATAGAAGAAGTCAAATAGTGGTGGGCTTGACAACTGGGCTGAATGCATCCTCATAGTCTAGTCCCTGACGCTGTTTAAATCCCTTAGCCACGAGATGCGCTTTGTAGCACTCAATGGAACCATCTGCATGTTTCTTCACCTTGAACACCCACTTCGAATCAATGATGTTGACGCGAGACGGAGGGGGAAGAAGTGTCCAGGTCTTATTCATCATAAGAGCGTGATATTCTTGTTCCATAGCAGCCCTCCAGTGTGGAATACTCATAGCGGCTTGATAACTGCGTGGTTCGGCGGTTGGATCATCCACTGCATGAGCCAGACAAGCAGCAAGATATGTGACCGTGCCATCAGTGCGCTCCTTGGGATGAACAAGGTCACTGTGGCTGCGAGTGTGTGGACGCCGCAGAGCATCGAACACCGGGGCATCCGGGACGTCCAGAGTAGGCGAGGCCAGACCAGGGGACTCCGGCGAAGAAGGACCGGGCGATGGCGGACCGGGCGACAGCGGGCCGGGCGACATAGGCCCCAGCGGCGTGAGAGCCGCTGCAGACCCGGGCGAAGTAGGCGGCAGGTACGCCGGTGCGGATGGCGTTGGCGACGACGGTGGGAGTCCAGGCAAGGAGGCGGCGACGTAGGCTACTCAAAGGATGCCATCGTGGGCTCCGACCCAGTCGCAGTAGCCAACATGGGCTCCGGCCCAATCGCAGTTGGAGACGGGGCTCCCGGGGCGGGGTCGAGGGCGGGAGGTGGTGCATACACATGCACCGGTGGATCGACGTGCGCCACAGGTGACGTAGTGGGTCCATCAGGGAGAAGTTCCAGGCGAGCTCCACGTCCAGTTCCTGCACCATGATTAGGTAACAACACAGGCAAATATGCAACATCTTCCAATTGGCCAGGCATAAGAGGACATGGATGCATAGATGGTGCTATGATGGATGACTGAGGCATGGCAAAAAAGGGGAAGACGTTCTCATAAAAAACAACATCCCGAGATATGTAGACTCGATTGGTTGGGACATGGAGACACTTGTAGCCTTTATGGAGAGAACTATACCCTAAGAATACACACTTCTTGGAGCGAAACTCAAGTTTGCGATCATTATAGGGACGAAGATGTGGCCAACAGGCACACCTGAACACCTTAAAAAGGTATAGTCAGGAGTTTCATCCAAGAGAAGCTCAATAGGAGTTTTCATATTAAGAACACGCGTAGGTTATCTGTTAATGAGAAAACACGCGGTAGAAAAAGCATCACTCCAAAAATAAAAAGGTACAAAAGCATGAGAAAGAAGTGTGAGGCCGGTCTCAACTATATGGCGATGTTTGCACTCAACCGCGCCATTCTGTTGATGTGTATGTGGGAAGATGAAGGATGAGAGATCCCAAGCTTATTAAAGAAAGTGTTGAGGTTGCTATATTTGCCCCCCCCCCCAATCTGACTGAACATGGATAATTTTATGCTTGAGTAGACGTTCAACATGCAATTGAAACTGAATGAATATATCAAACACATCATATTTGCGCTTAAGAAGATAAAGCCATGTGAAGCGACCATATGTGATAACCCACAAGTATAGGGGATCACAACAGTTTTCGAGGGTAGAGTATCCAACCCAAATTTATTGATTCGACACAAGGGGAGCCAAAGAATATCCTCAAGTATTAGCAGCTGAGTTGTCAATTAAACCACACCTGGAAACTTAATATCTGCAGTAAAGTGTTTACTAGCAAAGTAATATGATAGTAGTGGTAACAGTGGCAAAAGTAATATTTTTGGTTTTATAGTGATTGTAACAGTAGCAGCGGAAAAGTAAATAAGCGAAGAACAATATATGAAAAGCTTGTAGGAAATGGATCAATGATGGATAATTATGTCGGATGCGATCAATCATGCAACGGTTATAACATAGGGTGACACAGAACTAGCTCAAGTTCATCAATGTAATGTAGGCATGTATTCCGAATATAGTCATACGTGCTTATGGAAAAGAACTTGCATGACATCTTTTGTCCTACCCTCCCGTGGTAGCGGGGTCCTATTGGAAACTAAGGGATATTAAGGCCTGCTTTTAATTGAGTACTGGACCAAAGCATTAACTCATAGTGAATACATGAACTCCTCAAACTACGGTCATCACCGGTAAGTATACCGATTATTGTCACTTCGGGGTTAACAGATCATAACACATAATAGGTGACAATAGACTTGCAAGATAGGATCAAGAACTCACATATATTCATGAAAACATAATAGGTTCAGATCTGAAATCATGGAACTTGGGCCCTAGTGACAAGCATTAAGCATAACAAAGTCATAGCAACATCAATCTTAGAACATAATGGATACTAGGGATCAAACCCTAACAAAACTAACTCGATTACATGATAAATCTCATCCAACCCATCACCGTCCAGCAAGCCTACGATGGAATTACTCATGCATGGCGGTGAGCATCATGAAATTGGTGATGGAGGAAGGTTGATGATGACGATGGCGACGGATTCCACTCTCCGGAGCCCCGAACAGACTCCAGATCAGCCCTCCTGAGACAGATTAGGGCTTGGTGAGGGCAGCTCCGTATCGTAAAACGTGATGAATCCTTCTCTCTTATTTTTTCTCCATGAACATGAATATATGGAGTTGGAGTTGAGGTCGGTGGAGCACCAGGGGGCCCATGAGGTAGGGGGCGCGCCTAGGGGGTAGGCGCGCCCCCACCCTCGTGGACAGGGTGTGGGCCCCCTGGCCTTGATTCTTTCGCCAGTATTTTGTATATATTCCAAAAATAATCTCCGTTGATTTTCAGGTCATTCCAAGAACTTTTATTTCTACACAAAAATAACACCATGGCAATTCTGCTGAAAACATCGTCAGGTCGGGTTAGTTCCATTCAAATCATGCAAATTAGAGTCCAAAACAAGGGCAAAAGTGTTTGGAAAAGTGATACGATGCAGATGTATCAACTCCCCAAGCTTAAACCTTTGCTTGTCCTCAAGCAATTCAGTTGATAAACTGAAATTGATAAAGAAAAACTTTTACAAACTTTTTTTTCTCTTGTTGTTGTAAATATGTAAAGACGGCATTCAAGTTTTCTACAAAGATTATGAACTAACCATATTCACAATAACATTTAGGTCTCATCTTTACTCATATCAATGGCATAATCAACTAGCGAGCAATAATATAAATCTTGGATGACAACACTTTCTCAAAACAATCATAATATGATATAACAAGATGGTATCCTGCAAGCCCTTTCTGAGACCACAAAACAAAAATGCAGAGCACCTTTAAAGATCAAGGACTGACTAGACATTGTAATTCATGGTAAAAGAGATCCAGTCAAGTCATACTCAATGTAAACTAACGATAATACATGCAAATGACAGTGGTGCTCTCCAACTGGTGCTTTTTAATAAGAGGATGATGACTCAACATAAAAGTAAATAGATAGGCCCCTCGTAGGGAAGCAGGGATTTGTAGAGGTGCCAGAGCTCGATTTTGAAATAGAGATGAATAATATTTTGAGTGTATACTTTTATTGTCAATGTAGTAACCGAGAGATCTCGATATCTTCCATGCTACACACATTATAGGCGGTTCCCAAGAAGAAAGGTAGAGTTTATACTCCCCCACCACCAACAAGCATCAATCCATGGCTTGCCCGAAACAACGGGTGCCTCCAACTAACAACACTGGGGGAGTTTTGTTTGCAATTATTTTGATTTGATTTGAGCATGGGACTAGGCATCCCGGTGACCAGCCATTTTCTCGTGAGTGAGGAGAGGAGTCCACTCCTCTTGAGAATAACCCGCCTAGCATGGAAGATACAGACAACCCTAGTTGATACATGAGCTATTCGAGCATACAAAACAGAATGTTTATTTGAAGGTTTAGAGTTTGGCACATACAAATTTACTTGGAACAGCAGGTAGATACCGTATATAGGAAGGTATGGTGGACTCGTATGGAATAACTTTGGGGTTTATGGAATTGGATACACGAGCAGTATTCCCTCTTAGTATAAGTGAAGGATAGAAAGAGACTCAAAAGCAACCAGCTAGAGAGTGACAACAGTCATGAACATGCATTAACACTGAATGCAAGCACGAGTAGGATATAAATCACCATGAACATAAATATCGTGGAGGCTATGTTGATTTTGTTTCAACTACATGTGTGAACATGTGCCAACTCAAGCCTGGTGGATATCCGAAGTTGAAGTTGGGGTCGTACTGAGATGCATCAGCTACTTCCTGAAGAGCTGCAGCTTGGAGACGAGCTGCCTCCGTCCTCCTCTTGTACTTGTCCACCTCCTCCCTGGTTATAACATATCTCCTTTTTGCCTGAAAGTCAAAGGAAGTAGGAGCAGGGAGAGCGACGTGATAGGTGTGTCGTCTATCAAAGATTAGTCGGTACTGGAGGGACTGATTGTTCCTCTCAACAAACTGATGACGAGCCATAGAATTATAATCTAAATAAGCAGGAGGCAACTTAGTATCATGTCCGCGTATGGGTATATCAAAAAAATTAGCTACGCGGGTTGCATAAATTCCACCGAAGAAATCTCCATTAATACTATTATTATGCAACCTACGTGCAACAATGGCCCCCAAGTTATATTGTCTATCTCCTAATACAGCACTCTTGAGCACACTTAGGTCAGGGACACACATGTGACATGCTTCATCCTTACCATTAATGCATCTACCTATAAAGAGAGCAAAATAATGTATGGAAGGAAAATGAATGCTCCCTATGGTACCTTGTTTTATTTCTCTAGATTCCCCTACAGTGATACTAGCAAGAAAATCTTTATATTCGGATTTGCGAGGTTCACTAACATTACCCCACTGTGGGAGTTTACAAGCAGTATTAAAATCTTCTAAGTCCATGGTATAAGATTTATCATAAAGATCAAACAGGACGGCTAGAGAATTGCGTGATGATGTTAATTTAAATCTTCTCACAGAGGAATCAGTGAGGTAGTAGTACTGAGGGAACTTATCTGCCATGAAGCCCTCAAGTTCAGCGTTACGCACATACGCTTCAAATTCCTCCTTAATTCCTACCTGAACCATGAAATTTTCTGACGGTCACTCACAAGGCCGCACTTGAGCTTCTCTTGGTAGTTCATGGTCCGGCTCGCGTATCGCGGGCCTGGGTTCTTGCTTCCTTGAGGAACCACCTTGGTACATTTTCTAAACATATTTCTTCCTCTAAAAAATTTCTGAAATTTTTAGTAACTTAAAATAAAAGTGAACCAGACTCAACAAAATTGATAGCTACTACTCCCATAAGTGCCTAGAGGCAAAATCATGCATTAGAACTACTTTTTACCACATAAATTTGACGTGCAAGCTCAAGAACAAGGGTCACCTAAGCAGCAAAAAATTGCAATAAATAAAGCACTAGAGCAAAAACTAATTGGAACATTGGAGGAGTCACATACCAAAGAACAATGCCCCAAGGCAGTTTAGTTAATGGAGATTTGAGCAAGGAGATCGAAAATAGTAGCAAGATGAGCAAGAACTCGGGTTTGAGCTAGCTAGTGATTTTTCTAGATGAAGAAGGAGTGCATGGGTGCTGCAATAAGTGTAGGGGACCCACGTGGGTTCCATGAGGTAGGGGGCGCGCCCAAGGGGTGAACGTGCCCTCCACCCTCGTGGGTACGTGGCTGCTCCCCCTGCTGTGTTCTCAGTGCCTAAAATCCTCAAATATTCTAGAAAAAATCATATTTCATTTTCAGGGCATTTAGAGAACTTTTATTTTCAGGATATTTTTATTGCAATGATAATTTAGAAAACAGACAGAAAAATACTATTTTGCTTTATTTAAGATAAATAACAGAAAGTAAAAGGAGGGTACAGAAGGTTGAGCTTTCTAACTTCATCCATCTCATGCTCATCAAAAGGAATCCACTAACAAGGCTGATCAAGTCTTGTTAACAAACTCATTCCGAATCGCATGAAACCGGAGAAATTTTGAATAACACTAGGTTACCTCAACGGGTATATGCACATCCCCAATAATAAAAATATCATATTTCTTCTTGATAGTAGGAAGAGGAAATTCAAAACCTCCAATAGTAATTGTGAAACTAGCAAAAGAGCCCGTGCGTTGCAACGGGAGAGAAAACATAACACACGCTCTTAACTCAACAACCATCACTCAAGACCACAATAGGTCCATCTTCTTTATTTTTGCAAGGCATCATATTTGTGTTGCCGCTTATCCTCCTTCTCACCCTCGTCAGCGATGGCCTCAGTGTTCACACAAAACAACAAAAAACGTGTGTTGAATATGGTTAATCCTAAGGTGTCTCTCTCCCTCTCCCTCTCTCTCTCCCTCTCTCTCCCTCTCTCTCTTCCTCTCTCTCTCTCTCGCTTTTTCTCACTCTCATGATGAGAAATCTGTTGTTTTCCCCTACGACATATTTCAGAGGTATGCATGTGTAGTTATCAATGTTTTCTTTTCCGTAAATGGTTATAGTGGGGTGTTTATTTGCAATCCGGATCGCTGCCGGTATAAAAAGAGAATCTTGCGCTATAAATTATAAGTTTGCTTCCATAACAATATTTTACAAATATTTAACAGGTAAAATTAACATCATATTTAGATTCCACACATTTTTCTAATAAAATATCATATATAATATGTTAAAATTGAAGTTACGGTTTAAAAGATACAGATAATTTAGAAAATCATTTGGTTTGACTCAAATATATTCCAAAATAATATTTAAAAATACTTAAAAGGTAAAAATAATCTCATATTCATATTCTACATTTTTTTGATCAAATTTCATATATAACATGTTCAAATCGGAGTTACGGTCTAAAAGATATGGATGATTTTAAAAAGCATTTGTTTTGACTTAAATATGATCCACGGATGAATTACCTAAAACATCAGGGGGTTTCAAAAAATGTAAAATAACGGTTCGGGTGTGACTTAAATCCAGACGGCGGGTTGATTTGAAGAAAAGATAGGGAGTTTTGTGTAAAATACAAAAATAACGATTCGTTTTAACTTAAAATAGGACTGCGGGTTCAATTCTTTGAAATAGAGGGACTTCTCTGAAAAATGCAATGATGGACGAAAGAAACCCAATTTGCTTTATTATTAGGTAAAGATTTTTCCAATAGAATTGATATTGTGGACTTGAGGTTGTTTCCTCGGAAAGTGTACCGTATCCTCATTACCATTAACATGAAAAGTGACATTGCCTTTGTTGCAATCAATAACAGCTCCTATAGTATTCAAAAAGGGTCTACCAAGGATAATCGACATACTATCGTCCTCGGGAATATCAAGAATAACAAAGTCCGTTAAAATAGTAACGTTTGCAACCACAACAGGCTCATCCTCACAAATCCCGAGAGGTATAGCAGTTGATTTATCAGCCATTTGCAAAGATATTTCAGTGGATGTCAACTTATTCAAATCAAGTCTACGATATAAAGAGAGAGGCATAAAACTAACACCGGCTCCAAGATCACATAAAGCAGTTTTAACATAGTTTCTTTTAATAGAGCATGGTAAAGATGGTACTCCGGGATCTCCTAGTTTCTTTGGTATTCCACCCTTAAAAGTGTAATTAGCAAGCATGGTGGAAATTTCAGCCTCCGGTATCTTTATTTTATTTGTAACAATATATTTCATGTATTTAACATCAGGGTTCATTTTAAGCATATCAGTCAAACACATACGCAAAAGATAGGTCTAATCATTTCAGCAAAGCGCTCAAAATCCTCATCATCCTTTTTCATGGATGGTTTAGGAGGAAAAGGCATGGGTTTTCTGAACCCATGGTTCTCTTTCTTTATCGTGTTTCCTAGCAACAAAGTCCCTCTTATCATAATGTTGATTCTTTGATTGTGGGTTATCAAGATCAACAACAGGTTCAATTTCTATATCATTATCATTGCTAGGTTGAGCATCAACATGAACATCATCATTAACATTATCACTAGGTTCATGTTCATTACCAGATTGTGTTTCAGCATAAGAAATAGAAATATCATTTCGATTCTCAGGTGTGTCAACAACAGGTTCACTAGAAGCATGCAAAGTCCTATCATTTTTATTTTTCTTCCTTTTAGAAGGACTAGGTGTATCAACATTAGTTCTCCCAGAATCTTGCTCAATTCTCTTAGGATGGCCCTCAGGATACAAAGGTTCCTGAGTCATTTTACCTCCTCTAGTCATAACTCTAATAGCATTATCATTCTTCTTATTATTTAATTCATTGAGAAAATCATTCTGAGCTTTAAGCACTTGTTCTACTTGAGTGGTAACCATAGAAGCATGTTTACTAATAACTTTAAGTTCACCTTTAACTCTAGACATATAATCACTCAAGTGTTCAAGCATATTAGCATTGTGTTTCAATTGTCTACCAACATAAGCATTGATGTTTTCTTGTTTAACAATAAAATCATCGAACTCATCCAATCATTGGCTAGTGAACTTAGTAAATGGGATTTCACATTTATCGAATCTATAGAGAGAATTTACCTTTACTGCCTGTGTCGGGCTACCAAGACCATTTATTTCTTAAATAGGTGGTAAATTCTTAACATCTTCAACTTTAATACCTTTTTCTTTCATAGATTTCTTTGCCTCTTGCATATCTTCAGGACTGAGAAATAGAATACCCCTTTTCTTTGGAGTTGGCTTAGGAGTTGGTTCAGGAAGGGTCCAATTATTTTCATTAGTCAACATATTATTCAATAGCAATTCGGCTTGATCAGCAGTTCTTTCCCTGAAAATACAACCAGCACAACTATCCAGGTGGTCTCTAGAAGCATCGGTTAGTCCATTATAAAAGATATCAAGTATTTCATTTTTCTTGAGAGGGTGATCAGGCAAAGCATTAAGTAATCGGAGAAGCCTCCCCCAAGCTTGTGGGAGACTCTGTTCTTCAATTTGCACAAAATTATATATTTCCCTTAAAGCAGCTTGTTTCTTATGAGCAGGGAAATATTTAGCAAAGAAGTAATAAATCATATCCTGGGGGCTACGCACGCAACCAGGATCAAGAGTATTAAACCATGTTTTAGCATCACCCTTTAATGAGAACAGAAATAACTTAAGGATAAAGTAATAGCAAGTTTTCTCATCATTAGTGAACAGGGTGGCTATATCATTTAATTTAGTAAGATGAACCACAACAGTTTCAGATTCATAGCCATAAAAAGGATCAGATTCAACCAAAGTAATTAACTCAGGATCGACAGAGAAATCATAATCCTTATCACTAATAAAGATAGGTGAAGTAGCAAAAGCAGGGTCATATTTCATTCTTGCATTCAAAGACTTTTCTTTAAGCTTAGGTAATAATTTCTTAAGATCGGATCTATCATTGCAAGCTAAGAAGTCTTTACCAGTTTCTTCATACATAACATAACCCTCAGGCACAATAGGCAATTCATATCTAGGGGAAGAATCTTCATCATCACTTTCATCAATATTATTAGTTTCAATAATTTCATTCTCTCTAACCCTAGCAAGTTGTTCATCAAAAAATTCACCTAGTGGCACAGTATTATCAAGCATAGAAGTAGTTTCATCATAAGTATCATGCAAAGAATTGGCATCATCAATAACATGCGACATTTCAGAATGAATAGCAGGAGTAGGTGTTGCAAGTTTACTCAAAACAGAAGGTGAATCAAGTGCAGAGCTAGATGGAAATTCCTTACCTCCCCTCGTAGTTGAGGGAAAAATCTTGGTTCTTTGATCTTTCAAGTTCTTCATAGTGACCAGCAGATATAAATCGAAGTGACTCAAAGAATAGAGCTATGCTCCCCAGCAACGGGGCCAGAAAATAGTCTTGATAACCCACAAGTCTAGGGGGTCACAACAGTTTTCGAGGGTAGAGTATTCAACCCAAATTTATTGATTCGACACAAGGGGAGCCAAAGAATATTCTCTAGTATTAGCAGCTGAGTTGTCAATTCAACCACACCTGCAAACTTAATATCTGTAGTAAAGTGTTTAGTAGCAAAGTAATATGATAGTAGTGGTAACGGTGGCAAAAGTAATATTTTTGGTTTTATAGTGATTGTAACAATAGCAGCGGAAAAGTAAATAAGCGAAGAACAATATATAAAAAGCTCGTAGTCAATGGATCAATGATGGATAATTAAGTCGGATGCGATCAATCATGCAACAGTTATAACATAGGGTGACACAGAACTATCTCCAGTTCATCAATGTAATGTAGGCATGTATTCCGAATATAGTCATACGTGCTTATGGAAAATAACTTGCATGACAACTTTTGTCCTACCCTCCCGTGGCAGCGAGGTCCTATTGGAAACTAAGGGATATTAAGGCCTCCTTTTAATAGAGTACCGGACCAAAGCATTAGCACATAGTGAATACATGAACTTCTCAAACTACGGTCATCACCGGTAAGTATCCCGATTAATGTCACTTCGGGGTTAACGGATCATAACACATAATAGGTGACTATAGACTTGCAAGATAGGATCAAGAACTCACATATATTCATGAAAACATAATGGGTTCACATCTTAAATCATGGCACTCGAGCCCTAGTGACAAGCATTAAGCATATCAAAAGTCATAGCAACATCAATCTCAGAAGATAATGGATACTAGGGATCAAACCCTAAGAAAACTAACTAAATTACATGATAAATCTCATCCAACCCATCACCGTCTAGCAAGCCTACGATGAAATTACTCATGCACGGCAGTGAGCATCATGAAATTGGTGATGGAGGAAGGTTGATGATGACGATGGCGGCAGATTCCCCTCTCCGGAGCCTCGAACGGACTCCAGATCAACCCTCACGAGCGAGATTAGGGCTTCGATGCGGCTTCATATCATAAAATGTGATGAATCCTTGTCGGTGTCAAAACCGGCGGATCTCGGGTAGGGGGTCCTGAACTGTGCGTCTAAGGCGGATGGTAACAGGAGGCAGGGGACACGATGTTTTACCCAGGTTCGGGCCCTCTTGATGGAGGTAAAACCCTACGTCCTGCTTGATTTATTCTTGATGATATGAGTATTACAAGAGTTGATCTACCACGAGATCGGAGAGACTAAACCCTAGAAGCTAGGCTATGGTATGATTGTATGTTGTCCTACGGACTAAAACCCCTCCGGTTTATATAGACCCAGAGGGGGCTAGGGTTACACAAGGTCGGTTACAAAGGAGGAGATATACACATCTGTATTGCCTAGCTTGCCTTCCACGCCAAGTAGAGTCCCATCCGGACACGAGAGGAAGTCTTCAATCTTGTATCTTCATAGTCCAACAGTCCGGCCAAAGGATATAATCCAGGACTCCCTCAATAGTGCCAGGACCCCGATTCCAGGTCACATCGATCTTGCCGGTAACACCTCATATCACTTTGCGGCCTCACGCACAGTATTCCCACGGGTGTCGCCTTACCATGGTCCGGGACCGTTTGCGCCTTTTATCTCACGTACATGATAGTGTTGCTAGCATCCATATGACAGAGAACCCGGGCCGACATGGCTAGTCATGAACCCAAAGCGGCACTAACCTATGGGGACATGCATACATGAATCACATCGAGCGTGTCGGTCAGCAGCGTGTGAATCCGGGCTGTAGCACTGGGCTAACAGGACTCCGGGAACTCGGGCTGTAGCAGGCTAGGCAGGACTCCGGATGTCACAGCGTGACATTTCCCCGAAGGGACAGACACAGGAACGAAGTGAAACACATGCCGGCCAGTCAAGTGTCCTGAGGAGTAGTGCTGGGCTAACAGGACTCGTGATCCGGGCTGTAACGGACTACTATGGCTCATGGAAGCACTAGACTACATTTCCCCATAAGAGAGACTGCCAGGGATAAACAACTAGATTGTCGGATCCCACACATACCAAGCATTTCAATCATACACACAATATGCTCGATATGTGTAAATACAAAATGGCATCACAACATAACTCTACAACTCAAGTATTTATTCATTAGGCTCCGAGGAGCGAGATATTACAAACATGGGTCTCATGACCCAACAATCATAGCGTACAAGTCAAAGCACATGCGGAAGCTTAACATGTCTGAGAACAGACATCTACAAATGAAAAAGGCTAAGAAGCCTGACTATCTACCAGATCCCGCCGAGGGCACAAGATCGTAGCTGAGGTATCAAGCTAAACGTCGAAGTCCACAAGGAACTACTAGCGAGACTGAAATCTCTCTCCAAAACATAAATTAAGAAAACGTGAGTGCAAAGGTACTCAGCAAGACTTACATCAGAACTAGCTACATATGCATCGGTATCATCAAGGGGGGTGGTGGAATTTAACTGCAGCAAGCCAGCTTTGACTTAGTGGCTAACCTGAACTACGACTGCAAGCAACTCTTTTGAGGTGGCGCACACGAGTCCACATATTCACCATTCAATACACCACTATGGATCCGCTCCCGTCTCCCTACGAGAAGGCCATCCATAGCACTCACACTTATCTTGCGAGTTTTAGAGTATCCACTTTCACTTGTCTATGAACTGTTATAGGCAACCCAGAAGTCCTTTACCGCGGACACGGCTATTCGAATAGATCATTTATAACCCTGCAGGGGTGTACTTCTTCACACACGCTCTCGCCACTTACCACCATGTACACGTCGCGTATCTCGGCAACCTTCAAGCGGAAGCCTGGCGAGGGAGTCGGCCACGACCTGACTAACCACACGAGTCTCTAGTCTAGGTTTATCGCCTATTCGGGTTCCATCCGCGAGGAGATCCGGCCGGAGTTTCGCTCACAGCCCCAAATGATGTGTGCAGGGTTCTCGAGACACCAAACGGGCGCCCGGTACACCATGCCATGGTGTATCTACCGCATCATAGCCCACCCCTAGGATCAGCGCTATGCACGGCCGCCAACACATATCCTACAAACACCAGAAACTAGTTGCAACTCCTGGACAGAGGACAAGGGCAGTTAATAAGTTGAGAGGGTCCATTGGTTTTGGGCCCAATGCGTGGCAGTAGCTGGTCATGGATCACAAACACAGAACTCAGTTCCTAAGAACGGTTTCAATGAGACAACCCACCATGTACTCCTACATGGCCTCTCACCGCTACCTTTACCAAATCGTGTTCACACACTTAGCTCTCAACAGTAGGACATGTTTACACACCTCTGATTCATCCCCAATGAATCAGACCTGACTCAACTCTAGGCAGTAGCAGGCATGACAAATAAACATGAATGAGTAGGCACATCAGGGCTCAAACAACTCCTACGCATGCTAGTGGGTTTCATCTATTTACTATGGCAATGACAGGTTCAACTACCGCAGCACGTAATAGTTGAATCGTTGTTGTCCTAATGCAGTAGAAGAGAGCAGGAACGAGAGAGTGGGATTGTATCGGAATTTTCAAGGGGGTTTTGCTTGCCTGGCACTTCTGAAGATAGTATATCTCTTCATCAGTGTCATCGAACTCTTCGTCGGAACCACGTCTATCGAGAGGGGACAAATACCGGCAACAGAGAAGGAAAACACAATCAATGCAATGCACAATATGATGCATGATCATGACATGTCAATATGCTATGTTTTGAGCTAATGCAACTAGCAACATGTTAAATGGAGTTGGTTTGAACCCTAGGTTCAAATTCAAACTCCATATGTGAGTGTTTAAATTCCATTTATATGAATTGGCCTAAACAGCAGCCATAAGTTGTTCTAACATGCATGAAAATGCCATAAACAGATTCCGTGAATTTTTCTAATAATTTTTCATATATAATTTATTTCATTCTGAGTTATAGATAATTTTTTATGAATTTTAGAAGTTTTGGCTATTTTCTGGAATTTTCTGAATTATTTAAAATCCAGAAAATCATTTACTGCATCAGCATTGCGTCATGCTGACCTCAGCAAGTCAACTATGGCTGACCAGGTCAAACCTGGCCAGTGGGGTCCACTGGTCAGTCACACAGTGCTGGGTCGAGTCAATGACAGGTGGGGCCTGGTCAACGTGTGACGTGGCCACGTCTAACTGACCGGTGGGGCCCGTGGGGGTTAATTTAATCTAAACGTAAATAAAACCCGGTTAGTTAGGGCATGGGGCCCAGCGGTCAGTGGGTCAGGGGGATTAGTTAGGGCATCATTAGCCTAAACTAATCTGCCACATCGGCTAAACTGCGGTTAGCCGCCAGTGCTAAGCAGAACGCGACGGCTCTCCTTGTCCGGCCATCTCCGGCGACGAGAGCTCGCGCGGCTGGGCTCTACGGATGCAGCGCGTCGAGGCACATCGAATGGTGGCCGTGGGGGATGGCGGGGTGGCCGGAATCTTCGTCGGCGTCGACCATGGCGGCTGCCGGAGCTCGAGTGAGCTCGGGGCCGAGGCTACAATGGCTGTGGCACTGCGGGGTTGGCACCTATGGCTTCTACGCGGTGCGGCGAGTACGTTGAATGCGTGCCCGGGACCAAATGGTCACCGGAGTGTTGCCGGCGTCGAGCTCGTGCGGAGGTGAGTGCTCGGCCTTGGCGGGACGGCGGCTAGAGGACGGGAAGGACGCAGGAAAGAGAGGGGAAATGCGGCGGAGCTCACTGGGGGTCATTGAGCAGCTCAGCATGCTTGGGGACAGCTCGGAGGCGATGAACCCACGACGGCGATCTCGGGTGCCCGAGGAGGAAGACGAGGGCGAAGGCGGCTCCATAGGGCGCCCGGGCTTGCTTGGCTCGTCGGAGACAAAGATGAAGACGCTGCGGAGCCTCTGGACATGGCGGAAGGGTGAGGGGTGGCTCTAGGCACGGCGGCAGCGAACGGTGGCGGCGGTCGCTTTCGGATGCGTGCGGGAGAGAGAACAGAGGAGGGGGATGAGCTCGAGGGAGTGAGCGAGAGGGACCAAGGGGCTGCGTGGCGTCGTGGAGGCGTCCAGGCCCTCGGCGGCAAGCAGGAGGTGGCGTGCGGTGGCCGTGCGCGTGCCGGCGTGCGGTGGCCACGCACCTCGGTCCTTCTGGGAGAGGAAGGAGAAGACACGGGTGCCCCTGGTGGGCTGGGCCGCCAGCTGGGCCACCAGGTGGGCTGGAAGGCCAGGTAGGTTGGCCCAGGTAGATCTCTCTGTTTTTTTAATTCTGTTTTCTATTTATTTCCTCTGTTTTGATTTAGGTTTAAAACTAAACCAATTTTGTTGCTTCTGTAAATTATTGCATGGACTAGAGATATTACTCTGGAGCCCCACAATAATTTCCAAAATTATTGGACATGTATTTCTTTTATAACAGAATTAAAGCCAATTCAAATACATTATGGTTTAATTCAAAATGCCCAAATTAATTACCCTTAATGCCCTAAAATATTGGTTTGAACTTTTACCTCTTGCCAATATTTTCAGGGATTAAAGTGAACATTTCCTTGGGCTCATTTGAAGAAATTTTTAACTTGCTCATTTTCAAAGATTTCTGAGGCTTTGGGAATTCCCTCAATTCAATTTTCCTTGAATTTAAACATGATGCAACAACCAAGATAGTCCAAGGCCAAGCTGAAGCTAGGGATGTGACAACTCACCCCCACTAAGCAAGAATCTCGTCCCGAGATTCAAGTCGTGAGGTAAGGAGATAGAGGGACACAAGCTAACACAATCTTCACAATCCAGATGTCTTTCTTGAGGATATTGATTCATTGCGTCATCTTGATCTTGACGTCTTTGCTTTCGGGATCTTCATCCAGCATGATGACGGCAGAAAGAAATTCTACAGGAATCGATCTCCTCGGAGATCGAGCACTCAAGATCAACTCATGGAGTGAGATATAAAACATCTCTTGAGCTGAGACACGAAACACACATCAGGGGTGATGGAAAGAAGCGGATGATAAAGGTTCAAATTTGGTAGGCAACAATTCCACGCTTAAGTAGGATGGTGCATGGTTTCAAAGTAGCGAGGAGATAATTGCCATGGTACCATAACGAGACATCTTAAGGAAGGTGACTCGCAGAAATATTCCCTTAATTGGCAAAAAGAATTACTTTTGATTCAGAGATCATTGAAACTCTTCATACCAACTTAAGGCAATTTACAATTGATCATTTGAGATAGCTTGAAGAGATGGCATACTTGGACTAGGATGGATGATGTGGACTACCTTGTTGAAGACAATGCAATGGATGATTTTTGCTTATCATAGGAGATGGATGGAACCCGTGGTAGGACCACTTTGAATGTGATCCTAATCAGTAATTACTGAGAAGGGTAGTCCGTAGTAGGATGACACAATGGCGGTGCAAGCTGGGAACAAAATGCAAATGCTAGGAATGATTCTAGTAACTGGGGAGAAACCCAACAGTAGATAGAGATTCCACTGTTTGAAAGGTTATGGCATAATCGAAGAAACTGAGAACGGATCCCAATTAATGCCAACGATAAATCCTAGTGCTTGCGCGTGCTCTCAAGAACTTGAGCATTTCCGTATTCATCAAGGTTCTGCCAATATCCGTGTCAAGGATCCTGGCAACACAACATGCTACCATGATGAATAATGGTGGAAGATGCAGATGCAAAGAAAGATAACACTTTCTCAGATTTCACCTTAGCGAGGCCAAGGGATCAGAATCTGGATGATCGACTGAGAGACATTTAGCACTCCGCCTCTAATGTTCTCCTTGATGTGCTAGCATAATCCATTCATAGATATGGTTTGATATCTAGAACATCAAGTAAAAGGTCGGACTTCGGAAGCTCAAGAATCCATAAGGAATAACTACGGAGGCAGATCCTCCGAGATCCTTATGGGGAGGTGACTAACTTCTTCAACCAGGATACTACAATAATAGGCCTTCCGGTTAGGTGTGTTGGCCATGACTTCCACGTTACCGGATACAGAGGGACCAACAATATAGTTCTTGGAGTACGTTCCAACCATCATATCTGCTTGAGATTCAGATTTGGTTGGTGTTAGGATATTCCAGACTCATCGAGTCTAGAAAGAAAATGAAAGTTTGCAACACAAATCGACGAGATGTCATTGCGAGATTCTCAGGAAATGGACTATGGTAGTAAGCTCCAAAACATGAGCTGGTTCTGCTAAACACATGTGAACATGTTGTCCCAGACAAGCATGATCACATAGTAGTCTTACAATGAAACACTGCCGAGTCCTAGTTGGGAACCATCATCAAGGATATCGAAGTCCTTGCATAATTCATATGATTAGCTCTTATGAAGAAACTTCTTTTCCCTGAACAAATCAGCTAGTGGCTTGGTGTGATAGGGAATACAAATGGAATGGAGGTAGCGAGCCTGTTAAACCATAGCATACTTCGCACATGCATGACTGACCTGGGATGGTACCAGAGGAAACAAAAACAACCTTTCTCGAACTCACGGCGGCAACTTGCATCGTTTGCACGTGAACTTAGAGGAGGTCACTACTTTCATCCAAACATATTCTAGATGAACGGGGCATGAAGAAAATGCTTACACAAGTTTTCAACACTAGCTGGATGTTCAACACAAATCATGGAGGAGAAAAATGCTGCTGATGGGCTCAACAGAAACTCATCGGAATTTCCATATCACTGGACTTCCACCATCATGTGAACATGGTGATAGCATTGGTCAGCCCAAAATATGTAATGGTGTATGCTCGAGGGATCAACCACGAGTAAGGCAACATTACGAACATCGTTGGTTCTGATTTGACTTGACGATAGCCCATACTCAAGTCAAAGTTTTGACAAGGCAATAGATCCAACAACTGATCACGAGGACCAATCGATGGAGATATCATCTTTCTTCATCACACACACACACACACAAAAAGATATCCCTTAACATGAACTAAGTCAGACAAGCTTTATCTTCCAACTCTCCAAGTTGTTGTTTAGCTCAACCAACTAGCTCAGGGATATCCAACACAGATTCATGGAGAAGGGGTGATTTATAAGAAAACCCATTTAATCATGAACTCAACATACCGGTCAGGTGACAACCAGGTAATACTTCCAAGAAGATCTTCGGAAAATCACGAACCACCGATATGTTACTAAACTCGAGAACAATCTTGCTTTTCAGGGCAAGATGATATGATCAACTAAGCAAGGATAGACACAGTCCCAACTGTTGATCGAAGAGTGCACCAGGAAAATGGACTAGGTAGCAGGATCAATCTTAGAATGATGATTCAATAACCAACACGCTAAGAATGAGAATATTGTCCATTAACTACTAAGCAACAGAGTTGCTAGGAGTATTGATTTTTCACACATCACGACTCACTTGCCGGCATTCCGGTTACAATAACACGGGAACCGAGGAATGAACAATGATGGCAAGAAGTATCACTGCGTCAAGAATTCATAAGAGAAGGTGAAAATCTCATGACACTCCTGACATAAAGTGGGTAATACTTCAGGGTAGAACAGAACCAAAAGCTGGGTTGCATTTTGATCTGCGGAATACAACTGCTTTGACCCAATCCTGGATATGGATGAGGTACTGGAGTTTGTTTCTCCTAGTCATTCTGAAATAGAACGGCTTGACGAACCACAAGAATACTAGGCATCGATGAACACAAATGCACACGTACTCTTGGCTATCAACTGATAGAGGATGGTCGGGATACAACTGAAGAGGAACCACTCAAGGAACATTTAATTTTCTGGGTTGTGAACGCATAGATTAGTATGTCAAACAAGTTCAACAGGTTTCTTCCGGATAATCCATGCAGAAAAGTAGGACTAGCAGATTCACAATTCTTGAATGGAGAACCCATTAAGAGCACTCTTATTGTGAGCTTTTGGTTCAAAGAACTCCTGCCTTAATGGTTCATGGTATTTGGAAGAAGTAAATACCACGGACCTCGAGGACTGTCGCAAGGTTACTAATATCCTAAAGGAACTAGCAACACTATCAACATGACATAAGTAGAGTGAATTTTTGGCCAAGAACCCAGGAATAGAATGCCTACTAACTAAATGGCATCACGGGATGCTTTCGAGATTGGTGGCCAGAATCATCACACTGGGGATGCAAAGCATTGCTAGATTACCAGGTGATACTCAAGACACCTAGGGTCATAATAATAGCTCCAACATAAATGCCGAGGCAGCGGAGTACCTCAACAGACGGATTAGTGTGCTTAAACTGGCCCAAAAGGACATCGGGAACTGGGAGGAAGGATTTGCAAATGCATCAGATTGTTTAGAAACCTGGGATGACTCGGACAGCATAACGGCTGTAAATGCTCAAAATGATTTGAGACATCCTGCAAAATGGTGGCATAACCACTCAGAAGCACAACATCAAGGTTCCGAGACCAACTATGAACACACAGAAGTAGTAGAGGCTGAACTGGGCTTGAATCCAACAATCTTATAAGTCTATGGATTAGTAACACGTCATCCTGATAGATAGATGAGAAGACCTAGTTCTTAATCCCTATAGAAGAGAAGAGGATGACTCGGATCAGAAGGCCATAAGGTAAAGGAGTAAAAGAGCCTTACGTTCCCTTCCACAATCAATTCCCTTACATAACTAAAGCATTTCTAGTCACAACTTCGACTGGTTTGGCTTGGTAATCCTACAGGCAGTCAGGCTCTGATACCAAAGCTGCCAGGACCCTGATTCCAGGTCACATCGATCTAGCCGCTAACACCTCATATCACTTTGCGGCCTCACGCACGGTATTCCCACGGGTGTCGCCTTACCATGGTCCGGGACCGTTTGCACCTTTTGGCTCACGTATATGATAGTGTCGCTAGCATCCATATGATAGAGAACCCGGCCGACATGGCTAGTCGTGAACCCAAAGCGGCACTAACCTATGGGGACAGGCATACATGAATCACATCGAGCGTGTCGGTCAGCAGCGTGTGAATTCAGGTTGTAGCACTGGGCTAACAGGACTCCGGGAACCTGGGATGTAGCAGGCTAGGCAGGACTCCGGATGTCACCGTGTGACATTTCCCCGAAGGGACAGACACAGGAACGAAGTGAAACACATGCCGGCCAGTCAAGTGTCCTGTGCAGTAGTGCTGGGCTAACAGGACTCCGGTGAACCGGGCTGTAACGGACTACTATAGCTCATGGAAGCACTAGACTACATTTCCCCATAAGAGAGACTGCTAGGGATAAACAACTAGATTGTCGGATCCCACACATACCAAGCATTTCAATCATACACACAATATGCCCGATATGTGTAAATATAACATGGCATCACAACATAACTCTACAACTCAAGTATTTATTCATTAGGCTCCGAGGAGCGAGATATTACAAACATGGGTCTCATGACCCAACAATCATAGCATACAAGTCAAAGCACATGCGGAAGCTTAACATGTCTGAGAATAGACATCCACAAATGAAAAAGGCTAAGAAGCCTGACTATCTACCAGATCCCGCCGAGGGCACAAGATCGTAGCTGAGGTATCAAGCTAAACGTCGAAGTCCACACGGAACTACTGGTGAGACTGAAATCTATCTACAAAACATAAATTAAGCAAACGTGAGTACAAAGGTACTCATCAATACTTACATCAGAACTAGCTACATATGCATCGGTATCAACAAGGGGGGTGGTGGAGTTTAACTGCAGCAAGCTAGCTTTGACTTAGTGGCTAACCTGAACTACGACTGCAAGCAACTCTTTTGAGGTGGCGCACACGAGTCCACATATTCACCATTCAATACACCACTATGGATCCACTCCCGTCTCCCTACGAGAAGGCCATCCACAGCACTCACACTTATCTTGTGAGTTTTAGAGTATCCACTTTCACTTGTCTATGAACTGTTATAGGCAACCTAGAAGTCCTTTACCGAGGACACAGCTATTCGAATAGATCATTTATAACCCTGCAGGGGTGTACTTCTTCACACACGCTCTCGCCACTTACCACCACGTACACGTCGTGTATCTCGGCAACCTTCAAGCGGAAGCCTGGCGAGGGAGTCGGCCACGACCTGACTAACCACACGAGTCTCTAGTCCATGTTTATCGCCTATTCGGGTTCCATCCGCGAGGAGATCCGGCCGGAGTTTCGCTCACAGCCCCAAACAATGTGTGCAGGTTTCCTGAGACACCAAACGGGCGCCCCGTACACCATGCCACGGTGTATCTACTGCATCATAGCCCACCCCTAGGATCAGCGCTATGCACAGCCGCCAACACATATCCTACAAACACCAGAAACTAGTTGCAACTCTTGGACAGAGGACAAGGGCAGTTAATAAGTTGAGAGGGTCCATTGGTTTTGGGCCCAATGTTTGGTAGTAGCTGGTAATGGATCACAAACACAGAACTCAGTTCCGAAGAACGGTTTCAATGAGACAACCCACCATGTACTCCTACATGGCCTCTCACTTCTACCTTTACCAAATCATGTTCACACACTTAGCTCTCAACAATAGGACATGTTTACACACCTTTGATTCATCCCCGATGAATTAGACCTGACTCAACTCTAGGCAGTAGCAGGCATGACAAATAAACATGAATGAGTAGGCACATCAGGGCTCAAACGACTCCTACTCATGCTAGTGGGTTTCATCTATATACTGTGGCAATGACAGGTCATGCAGAGGAAAAGGGTTCAACTACCGCAGCATGTAACAGTTGAATCGTTGTTGTCCTAATGTAGTAGAAGAGAGAAGGAGCGGGAGAGTGGGATTGTATCAGAATGAACAAGGGGGTTTTGCTTGCCTGGCACTTCTGAAGATAGTATATCTCTTCATCAGTGTCATCGAACTCTTCGTCGAAACCACGTCTATCGAGAGGGGACAAATACCGGCAACAGAGAAGGAAAACACAATCAATGCAATGCACAATATGATGCATGATCATGACATGTCAATATGTTGTGTTTTGAGCTAATGCAACTAGCAACATGTTAAATGGAGTTGGTTTGAACCCTAGGTTCAAATTCAAACTCCATATGTGAGCGTTTAAATTCCATTTATATGAATTGGCCTAAACAGCAGCCATAAGTTGTTCTAACATGCATGAAAATGCCATAAACAGATTCCTTGAATTTTTCTGATAATTTTTCATATATAATTTATTTCATTCTGAGTTATAGATAATTTTCTATGAATTTTAGAAGTTTTGGCTATTTTCTGGAATTTTCTGAATTATTTAAAATCCAGAAAATCACTTACTGCGTCAGCATTGCGTCATGCTGACCTCAGCAAGTCAACTGCAGCTGACCAGGTCAAACCTGGCCAGTGGGGTCCACTGGTCAGTCACACAGTGCTGGGTCGAGTCAATGACAGGTGGGGCCTGGTCAACGTGTGACGTGGCCAGGTCAAATTGACCGGTGGGGCCCGTGGGGGTTAATTTAATCTACACGTAAATAAAACCCGGTTAGTTAGGGCGTGGGGCCCACTGGTTAGTGGGTCAGGGGGATTAGTTAGGGTGTCATTAGCCTAAACTAATATGCCACGTCGGCTAAACGGCGGTTAGCCGCCGGTGTTAAGCAGAACGCGACGATGCTCCTTGTCCGGCCATCTCCGGTGACGAGAGCTCGCGCGGCTGGGCTCTATGGATGCAGCGCATCGAGGATCATCGGATGGTGGCCGTGGGGGATGGTGAACGCATGCCCGTGACCAAATGGTCACCGGAGTGTCGCCGGCGTCGAGCTCGTGCGGCGGTGAGTGCTCGGCCTTGGCGGGAAGCCGGCTAGAGGATGGGAAGGACGCATGAAAGAGAGGGGAAATGCGGCGGAGCTCACTGGGGGGTCGTTGAGCAGCTCAACGTGCTTGGGGACTGCTCGGAGGCGACGAACCCACGACGATGATCTCGGGTGCCCGAGGAGGAAGACGAGGGCGAAGGCGGCTCCACAGGGCGCCCGGGCTCGCTTGGCTTGTCGGAGACAAAGATGAAGACGCTGCGGAGCCTCTGGACATGGCGGAAGGGTGAGGGGTGGCTCTAGGCATGGCAGCAGCGAACAGCGGCGGCGGTCGCTTTCGGATGCGTGCGGGAGAGAGAACAGAGGAGGGGGATGAGCTCGAGGGAGTGAGAGAGAGGGACCAGGGGGCTGCGTGGCGTCATGGAGGCATCCAGGCCCTCAACGACAAGCAGGAGGTGGCGTGCGGTGGCCGTGCGCGTGCCGGCGTGCGGTGGCCACGCACCTCGGTCCTTCTGGCAGAGGAAGGAGAAGACACGGGTGCCCCTGGTGGGCTGGGCCGCCAGCTGGGCCACCAGGTGGGCTGGAAGGCCAGGTAGGTTGGCCCAGGTAGATCTCTTTGTTTTTTAATTCTGTTTTCTATTTATTTCCTCTATTTTGATATAGGTTTAAAACTAAACCAATTTTGTTGCTTTTGTAAATTATTGTATGGACTAGAGATATTACTCTGGAGCCCCACAATAATTTCCAAAATTATTGGACATGTATTTCTTTTATAACAGAAATAAAGCCAATTCAAATACATTATGGTTTAATTTAAAATGCCCAAATTAATTACCCTTAATGCCCTAAAATATTGGTTTGAACTTTTACCTCTTGCCAATATTTTCAGGGATTAAAGTGATCATTTCCTTGGGCTCATTTGAAGAAATTTTTAACTTGCTCATTTTCAAAGATTTCTGAGTCTTTGGGAATTCCCTCAATTCAATTTTCCTTGAATTTAAACATGATCCAACAACCAAGATAGTCCAAGGCCAAGCTGAAGCTAGGGATGTGACAAATAGCCCCCGAACCAGGCTTCAGTGACGATGAGTCCGGCGCGCAGTATTGTCTTCGGCATTGCAAGGAGGGTTCTTCTCCATCTTTAGAACGTTTGTAAAGTAGTGTCCGGTCCCATAAATGTTTGGACCTCTTGGCTTCTGTGCCCAATAAGGGCATTCTCCCACACGTCGAATGAATACGAGGCGCCAGGGAGTTTTTACATTGCCCCCCCTAGCCAGATAAATAAATTGTCTATTAAAGGGATGGGGATCCTTAGATCCGATCCATACCATCCTCCCCCAGCGAGAGTCCATCAGAGCGTGTTCCGGAAAGATCCATTCTAGCATGGCCGACCTCCCCAGTTCCTCCTCCCGCCCCCGAAGTCCTAATCCCGGTGATTGGGAGAGGTGTTCAGTCCCACACAGTCGTTTAGTCAAACTTCAGACATGGTGCCCGTTCGAGCCGGGCTTGCAACCTATAATGGCGGGGAGCAAGAGGAGAGCTTTCCTGGTCCCTCTATGCGGGAACGGGTCTGCCTTGTGCCCTATCTATTAAGGGGACTCGGATTTCCAATTCACCCGTTCCTCCGCAGGCTCCTGGAGTTCTACGGCCTCCAATTACACAATTTCACCCCCGCCTCTATCCTACATATCACCGGCTATGTGGCTCTCTGCTAGTTGTTCCTGGGCTACGAGGCTCACTTCGAGTTGTGGAAAAGGCTATTTTGCCTTGTCCCTCGCACACAGAGGGGGTCACTTTATCAAGTGGGTGGAGCCGAAATATGGCGCATCGCCGATACCGGATACCTGTCCGGTACTCCGAAGAAGTCACCCGAATTCTGGCCTTCAGAATGGTTTTATATGGAGGACGTTCCCCTTCCGAACCCTGTTCGGCGGGGTCTTCCTGAGTTCAACAATGCTCCTCTGAAGAAACGCCGAAGTTGGCGCCCACGGAGCCCCCAGGTGGAAGACAATGGAGAAGTCCTCTATCTGATGAACCGAATTAAAGCACTGGCTCGATCAGGATTGACAGTAATCGAAGTTATGTCGATTTGCATAATGCTGGGAGTGAAACCACTTCAATATCGTGGGCACCCCTTGTGGTGTTATAACAGGGCGGATGATGCCACCCGCTGCGGGCGTAAGGGTCCGGACAATGCTGCCGCTTTAGCGAAAATTCTGTCCGAATTGTTCAAGGGTAAGGAAGAGGAGTTCACCCGCATCAAGCCACGGGATGGATTCTCCATGTACAATCCTCCAAGCTGGGTAAGTTATATCTCCCTGCTCCCATTTTTCCCGCATTCTTTGTCGTAAGTATTCACCTTGCCACTTTGCGGCAGGAACTGCAAAAAGCCATAAAGGAGGTCAGCAGCCCTTCTCCACAACCAGAGGACTCTGATCGGGCCCTCGACTCTGGACTTGAAGAAGATTCGGTTATATTCATGGAGCTGATAGACCGGCAGTTCTATCAGTTAAGCTGTGATGATGCCATGGTGGCCATTATGGCCGACTATCCCGGACTGCTCCCTGCATCGCACGTAAGAAAAACCAAAAATCCCAACTGCAAAACTAGGATCCCCTTTTAGACACTTCACCCACCATATGCACATGGCATTTTTACAGGGAAGGCATTCGGGACACCCTACCAAACCCGCAGCAACGCGCCAACAGGAGGCACCGAGGCCTGGTAGGCCAAAAAGGAAGGCGGTCAGGACGGAGACGCTGGCGCAAAGGTATAACAAACCCTGCTCCGTGGTTGTCGTCTTTCTCGAAATATAATGACGCCCATGTTTCTTTAACAGAAAAAACGCTCGCCGGAATATGTCCTGCGATGTTACTAATCACGCTTCCACCAGCCGGGCGCCAGGAGCGGACATAGAGACGGAAGCCGATATGGGGCGGGCGCCGGATAATCCCCCTACAGAGGACGCACATAGATTATCTGCTACAAACTCAGAGCTGGAAAGCGCCATGAATCATAGGCGTCGCCGGGCCATACTCCGTGACGCTTGTTTCTCACCAGAGGCATTTGATGCCTTTAATTCTGGAGAGGCGTACTTCCGAGCTGCTCAAGATGGTCTAGCCAGAGCCACGGGTCAGTATGTAAAGGATGTATGGGTAAGTAAATCTGACGATTTATATGTATCAGTAGCCCCTGAGACTTGAAATAGTTAGCAGAACTGATTTAAGGATCAGCTTTATTGTGCAGGTTCTTATAGAGAAGAATACTAGGTTGTCACAGGAGCTAGAGGAATGCAAGACCCAACTGTGGGCTGCTGTGGCCGCATTGCAGGAACCGAAAAAGTCACCTGCTGGTAACATTTACTTTAAAGAATGATGGTTACCATATAATGTGTGGCATGGCTGCAGATCTAACAACAGATGTTGCAAATGAATCCGGAGAAAATCCAGAGGACCAGCATGTTATGCGACAGCTAGAGGCTGGCAAACGCATGCCGACTGAGGTTAGGCGGGAGAAAAACTGTCACATCCCTAGCTTCTGGTGCTGCCTAGTGTTTGCATCTTGCTTGCATCATGTTTAACTTTCATGGAAACTTGAAATGGGGGATGTTCAAACCCTAGAATAAAAGGAATCCAGCAGGTTCAACTAAAATATTTTTCAGTGAACCCAAATGGCCTTAAACAATGTTCATCATTTTTGGAAAATGCTGGAAACAGCAACCAGAGGTGATGCACATTTTTGCATGACATTTTGGATTGTTGAATTAACACATATTGTATTTTGAATTGGAGCAAATAAATACTATAAATACTTCATTACTCCAATAATTCTGATTTTTGTTGAGGGGCTTTGGAATAATCCTTTTAGTCCCTGCAAAGTTTATCAGAAGCAACAAAATTAGTTTGGTTCAAAAACCAAATTAAAACAAATGTCAGAAATAGAAAAAAGAAACAAAATAGAGAAAAGGAGAAACTTACCTCGCACTTACCAGTCCAGCTGGCCGGCCTGCTACTGTGCGGCCCAGCCCCCAGCGAAGTGCCAGTCACCCTCAACCTCCCGCCAGGAGGATGAGAGGCGCATGGCCACCGCACGCAAGCACGCGCCCCGGCCACCTCCTGCTTGCTGCCGCTGCTGCTGGAGGGCGCCAAGAGCGCCACGGCACCCTCTGCATCTTCCCCCCTCTCTGGTTCCTCCCTCTCTCCCCCAGCACTCGCGCCGCTGCCACCCGACGCCGCCGACGAGCACCGCCGCGGACACAGCCTCCCTCGTGCCTCTCCTACGTGACCTCGAGCTCCGCCGTCGACCCATACGCCATCTACACCGAGCCACATGACGGGAAGAGCCCCGGAGCTCCGTCCTCGATGTCTTCTTCCTCCTCGGGTCACCGAGATCGCCGGTGACCGTGCTCCCGCTCCGACGCGTCCCCGAGCCCGCTGACCTTCTCCTCCGCCACCCAGTGAGCCCCTGATCGCTTCCCCCTGTCCCCTTCTGCGATAGCGCGCCCTAACTAGCCCACCGTCGAGGTCGAGATCTCCCCGCCGCCCGCCATGTCACCATCATGGCTACAGCCGCACAAGCTCGTGTCCGAGCTCACGGATGCACTCACTTCACTCCCTCGAGTCGAACACGACCATCCACGGCTCCTTCCGTGCCCCGCATCACCCAAACCGTTGTTGGCTGAACTCCATCCGCCGCTGCGAGCTCCGTTCCGGTGAGCTCCGGCCAGCCCAGCCCCAGCCACCGCCACCGTTGGATGCGCCACCCCGCCAGCTCCACGTAGATGCTCTTTGTGCGTCCAACCGTCGACTGCAGCGCAAGTCCGGCTAACCTCCGCCGCGTTTCTGGTCTTCACTGGCCAAACTCCGGCGTGCTGACGTGGCCGCGTGATTATCGCTAATGACGCCCTAACTAACCCCCCTAGCTCACTGACACCTTGGCCCCACTCTCTAATTAACCTAGGTTCTATTTCTGTTTAGACTAAACCAACCCCCACAGGCCCCACCGGTCAGTTTGTCCTGGCCACGTCACCTTTTGACTGACCCCACACGTCAGTGTTGACTTGCTGACGTGACTGTTGACCTGACCCCACCTGTCAGTGACCCAGAAAGCACTATGTCACGGACCAGCGGGCCCCGCTGGTCAGGTTTGACCCGGACCGACCAGTTGACTTGCTGACGTGGTGCTGATGTCACTCCTATGTCATAAATCTTTTTCTAGAATTAAAATAAATCAGAAATGATTTATAAATTTCAGAAAATACCCCAAACTTCAAAAATTCAAAGAAAATCAATGGTAACTCAGAATAAGATAAATTATATATGAAAAATGATCAGAAAAATCCAATCTATCCATCTGTACCATATTCATGCATGTTAGAACAACTTATAGCTACTGTTTAGGACAAATCAAATGAATGGCATTTAAATAACCATATGTGGAGTTTGAATTTGAACCTTGGGTTCAAACCAACTACACTTAATTGTTTTGCTAGTTGCATTAGGCCAAATCACATCATATTGCCATGTCATAATCATGCATCATAATTGTTGCATTGCATTGATTATGTTCTTCCTTGTTTGCTGGTGTTTGTTCCCTCTCGGTAGACGTGGCTCCGACGATGTGACCGATGACACCGATGAAGAGCTATACTATCTTCAGAAGTGTCAGGCAAGGAAAACCCCCTTGTTCATTCCGATACAATCCCACTCTCTCGCTCCTGCTCTCTTTTACTGCATTAGGACAACAGCGATTTCAACTGTTACATGCTGCGGTAGTTGAACCCCTTTCCTCTGCATGACCTGTCATTGCCACAGTAAATAGATGAAACCCACTAGCATGAGTAGGAGTTGTTTGAGCCCTGATGTGCCTACACATTCATGCTTGTTTGTCATGCCTGCTACTGCTTAGAGTTGAGTCAGGTCTGATTCATTGGGGATGAATTGGAATGTGGTGAACATGTCCTACTGTGTGTGAGCTAAGTGTGTGAACATGATTTGGTAAAGGTAGCGGTGAGAGGCCATGTAGGAGTACATGGTGGGTTGTCTCATTGCAGCCGTCCTCAGGAACTGAGTTCTGTGTTTGTGATCCATGAACAGTTACTACCACACATTGGGCTCCGGGTGCTCCAAGCTCTCTCGACTTATTAATCAACTCGATCTCTGTCCAGGAGTTGCAACTAGTTTCTGGTGTTTGTAGGTAGTGTTAGTAGTCTACCAAGTGGCACCCAGTACAGGTGGGCTTGGGACAGACTAGGGACAGTGGCCTGGTGTACCAAGTGGCACCCGGATGGTGGGCTTGGGTACCCTGTACATATCGTTTGGGGCCGTGAGCGACACCCCGGCCGGATCTCCTTGCGGATGGAACTTGAATAGGCGATAAACCTGGACGAGAGACTTGTGTGATTAGTCAGGTCGTGGCCGACTCCCTCACCAGGCTTCCGCTTGAAGGTTGCCGAGATACATGACGTGTACATGGTGGTAAGTGGCGAGAGCGTGTGTGAAGAAGTACACCCCTGCAGGGTTATCATTATCTATTCGAATAGCCAGATTCCTCGGATATGGAAACTCGGACCCCTTGCATAGTTCCTAGACAAGTGAAAATGGATACCCTAAAACTCGCAAGATAAGCGTGAGTGCTATGGATGGCCTTCTCGTAGGGAGACGGGAGCGGATCCATAGTGGTGTATTGATACGGTGAATATGTGGACTCGTGTGCGCCACCTCAAAAGAGTTACCAGCAGTCGTAGTTCAGGATAGACACCGCATCAAAGCTGGCTTGCTGCAGTCAAACTCCACCACCCCCTTATTTATACTGATACATATGTAGCTAGTTCTGATGTAAGTCTTTCTGGGTACATTTGTACTCACGTTTTCCTCTTTTATGTTTTGCAGAGAGATGTCAGTCTCGCTAGTAGTTCCACGTGGACTTCGACATTTAGCTTGTTACCTCAGCTACGATCTTGTGCCCTCGGCAGGATCTAGTAGATAGTCAGGCTTCTCAGCCTTTTTCATTTGTAGATGTCTGTACTCAGGCATGTTAAGCTTCCGAATGTGCTTTAACTTGTATGCTCTGAATGATGGGTCATGAGACTCATGTTTGTAATATCTCGCTCCTCGGAGCCTAGTGAATAAATACTTGAGTCGTAGAGTTATGCTGTGATGACATGTTGTATTTACACATATCGAGCATATTGTGTGTATGATTGAAATGCTTGGTATCTGTGGGATCTGACAACCTAGTTGTTTATCCTTGGTAGGCTCTCTTATGGGGAAATGTAGTCTTGTGCTTCCATGAGCCATAGTAGTCTGCTACAGCCCGGTTCACCGGAGTCCTGCTAGCCCAGCACTACTGCTCCGGAACACTTGACTAGGCGGCATGTGATTCACTTCGTTCCTATGTCTGTCCCTTCGGGGAAATGTCACGCGGTGACATCCGGAGTCCTGCCTAGCCTGCTACAGCCCGGGTTCCTGGAATCCTGTTAGCCCAGTGCTACAACCCGGATTCACATGCTGCTAACTGACATGCTTGATGTGATTCATGTATGCCTGTCCCCATAGGGTAGTGCCACTTTGGGTTCACGACTAGCCATGTCGGCCCGTGTTCTCTATCATATGGATGCTAGCGACACTATCATATACGTGAGCCAAAAGGCGCAAACGGTCCCGGGCCATGGTAAGGCGACACCGATGGGATTACCGTGCGTGAGGCCGCAAAGTGATATAAGGTGTTACCGGCTAGATCGATGTGACTTGGAATCGGGGTCCTGACAGCTTTGGTATGAGAGCCTGACTGCCTGTAGGATTACCAAGCCAAACTGGTCGAAGTCATGTCTAGAAATGCTTTAGTTATGTAAGGGAATTGATTGTGGAATGGAACGTAAGGCTCTTTTTACTCCGTATACCTCATGCCCTCTGATGTGAGTCACCCTCTTCTTTTCTACAGGGATTAAGAACTAGGCCTTCTCATCTATCTATCAGGATGACGTGTTACTAATCCATAAACTTATAGAATTGATAGTTTCAAGTCTCAATTCAGTTTCTAGTACTTCCATGTGTTGATAGTTGGTCTCGGAACCTTGATATTGTGATGTTAAGTGGTTATGCCACCATTTTGTAGGATGTCTCAAATCTTCTTGAGCATTAACAGCCGTTATGCTATCTGATTCATCCCAGGTTTCTAAATAATCTGATGCATTTGCAAATCCCTTCTTTCCATTCTGGATTTTCCTTTAGGCCAGGTTAATCACACTAATCGGCGAGTTGAGGTACTCTGTTGCCTCGACATATATGTTGGAGTTATTATTATGACCCTAGGTGTTTTAGGGAGTCACCTAGTAATCTAGCCATGTTTTGCATTCCCGGTGTGATGATTCTGGCCATCATTCTTGAAAGCATCCCGTGATGCCACTTAGTAGTATGTATTCTATCCCTGGGTTGTAAACCCGAGATTCACTCTACTTGCCTCGTGTTGATAGTGTTTGCTAGTTCCTTTAGGATATTAGTAACCTTTGTGACAGTCCTCGAGGTCCGTGGTACATCGTTCTTCCAATACAATGAACCAATATGGCAGGAGTTCTCTTGAACCAAAAGATCACAACAGAAGTGCTCTCGATGAGTTCTCCATTCTATATTGTGACTCTGCCAGTTCAACCTTTCTCCATGGGTTATCCGGAAGAAATAACATGCTAATCCATGCATCCATAACTCAGAAAATCATATGTTCTTTGAGTTGTCCCTCATTGGTTGTTTTCTGACCTCCGTCTATCAATTTGTAGTCCGGAGTAGTTGGCAATCGTGTTTGTCGATGCCTATTACTCTAGTGGTCCGTCAAGCCATTCTATTTCAGAATGACTAGGAGAAACAAACTCCAGTACCTCATCCATATCTAGGATTGGGTCAAGGTAGTTGTATTTCGCAGATCAAAATGCCAATCCAGCTTTTGATTCTGTTCTACCCTGAAGTATTACCGTCTTATGTCAAGAATGTCATGGGAATTGCACACCATCTTATGAATTCTTGATACAGTGATACCTCTCGCCATCGTTGTTCATTCCTTGGTTCCCGTGTTGCTGCGACCGGAATACCGACAAGTGAATCATGATGAGTGAAATCAATACTCCTAGCAACTAGTTGCTTGGTAGTAAATGGACAATATTCTCATTCCTAGCGAGTTGGTTATTGAATCATCATTCTAGGATAGATTGAGCTACCTAGTCCTTATTTCTGGTGCACTCCTCGATCAATGCGTGAGGATTATTCAATCACTTGCTTATTTGATCATATCATCTTGCTCTGAAAAGCAAGATTGTTCTCGAGCTTAGTAACATATCGGTGGTTCGTGATGTTCCGAATATCTTCTCGGAAGTATTACCAGGTTGTCACCTGACCACTATGTTGAGTCCGTGATCATGTTGGTTTTCCTCCAAACCACCCATTCTCGAAGAATCTGTGTGGGATACCCCTGAGCTAGTTGGTTAAGCCAAACAACAACTTGGAGAGTTGGAAGATAAAAGCTCATCTGACTTAGTTCATGTTAAGGGTTATCTTTTTGGTGTGTATGTGTGTTGAAGAAAGATGATAGCTCCATCGATTGGCCCTAGGGATCAGTTGTTGGATCTATTGCCTTGTCAAAACTTTGACTTGAGTATGGGCTATTGTCAAGTCAAATCAAAACCAACGATGTTCGTAATGTTGTCTTACTCATGGTTGATCCCTCGAGCATACACCATTACATCCTTTGGTCTGACCAATGCTATCATCGTGTTCACATGATGGTGGGAGTCCAGTGATATGGAAATTCCGATGAGTTGTTGTTGAGCCCATCAGCAGCATTTTGTCTCCCCCATGATTCATGTTGAACATCAATCAAGTGTTGAAAATTTTGTCAGCAATGCCTTCGTGTTCCGTTCATGAAGCTTATGCTTGGATGGAAGAAGTGACTTCCCCGAATTCATGTGCATTTGGTGCAAGTTGCCGCCGTGAGTTCGAGAAAGATTGTTTTTGTTTCCTCTGGTACCATCCCAAGTCAGTTATGCATGTGCGAATGTATTCTATGGTTTGGTAGATTAATTACCTCCACTCCATATGTATTCCCTAGCACACCAAGCCAATGATTGATTTGTTCAAGGAAAAGAAGTTCTTGAGTGCTAACCCTTAAGGACCCAAAGGTACATGCACAGGACTTCGCTCTCCGCAATGATGGTTCCCAATCAGAACTCAGTTGTGTTTTATTATAAGACTACTACGTGATCATGCTTGTCTGGGATAGTGTGTTCACATGTATGTAGCAGAACCAGCTCATATTTTGGAGCTTGCTATCGTAGTTCATTTCCCGAGAATCTTGCAACGTCATCTCGTCGGTTTGTGTTGCAAACTTTCTTTTCCAGACATGACGTCTGAAATATCTTGTTACCAACCAGATCTGAACCTCAGGCAGATATGATGGTTGAAAAAAATCCCCAACATCTGCATGTTGTTCCCAGCTTGCACCGCCATTGTGCCAATCTCCCATGGGCTGCCCTGCTCAGCAATTGTTGTTCCGGATCATCTTCAGAAGTGGTCCTACCATGGGTTCCATCCATTTTTCGATGATGATCAAAATCATCCATTGTGTTGTCTTCAACAAGGTAGTCCACATCATCCATTCTAGTCTGAGTATGCCATCCTTTCAAACTTCTTCAAACGATCATTTGTGAATTGACTTAGGCTGGTATAGAGAGCATCAATGAACTCTGTATCAAAAGTAATTCTTTTTGCTACTTAAGGGAATAATTCCATGAGTCACCTTTCCTGAGGTGCCCCAATATGGAATCATGGCAATTTTTCCCCGCTACTTTGAAACCCTCGTCAAATTGTTTCTTCCGTCCCTCCTGATGCATGTTTTGCCTCTCAGCTCCAGAGATGTTTCTATGTCTCATCCCATGAGTTGATCTTGTGATCATTAAGATGATCCTAAGTTGCTCGAACCTCAGGAAGATCGATTCTTCTTAAATTATCCCTTTCTACTCGTTGTCATGTTGGATGTAGTTCTCAAAGCAAGACGTCGAGATCAAGGTGATGCAATGAATCAACATCCTCGTGAAAGATATCTGGATCGTGAAGATTGTGTTAGCTTGTGTCCCTCTATCTCCTCACCTCATGACGTGAATCTCGGGACGAGATTCTTGTTTAGTAGGGGTGAGCTGTCACATCCCTAGCTTCTGGTGCTGCCTAGTGTTTGCATCTTGCTTGCATCATGTTTAACTTTCATGGAAACTTGAAATGTGGGATGTTCAAACCCTAGCATAAAAGGAATCCACCAGGTTCAACTAAAATATTTTTCAGTGAACCCAAATGGCCTTCAAAAATGTTCATCATTTTTGGAAAATACTGGAAACAGCAACCAGAGGTGATGCACATTTTTGCATGACATTTTGGATTGTTGAATTAACACATATTGTATTTTGAATTGGAGCAAATAAATACTATAAATACTTTATTATTCCAATAATTCTGATTTTGTTGAGGGGCTTTGGAATAATCCTTTTAGTCCCTGCAAAGTTTATCAGAAGCAACAAAATTAGTTTGGTTCAAAAACCAAATTAAAACAAATGTCAGAAATAGAAAACAGAAACAAAATAGAGAAAAGGAGAAACTTACCTGGCACTTACCTGTCCAGCTGGCCGGCGTGCTACTGTGCGGCCCAGCCCACAGCGCAGTGCTAGTCGCCCTCAACCTTCCGCCAGGAGGATGAGAGGCGCGTGGCCACCGCACGCAAGAACGAGCCCCGGCCACCTCCTGCTTGCCGCCGCTGCTGTTGGAGGGCGCCAAGATCGCCACGGCACCCCCTGCATCTTCCCCCCCTCTGGTTCCTCCCTCTCTCCCCCAGCGCTCGCGCCACTGCCACCCGAGGCCGCCGACGAGCACCGCCGCGGCCACAACCTCCCCCGTGCCTCTCCTACGTGACCTCGAGCCCCGTCGTCGACCCATACGCCGTCTACACCGAGCCACGTGACGGGAAGAGCCCCAGAGCGCCGTCCCCGACATCTTCTTCCTCCTCGGGATACTGAGATCGCCGGCGACCGTGCTCCCGCTCCGACGCGTCCTCGAGCCCGCTGACCTTCTCCTCCGCCCCCTAGTGAGCCCCTGATCACTTCCCCCTGTTCCCTTCTGCGATAGCGCGCCTTAACTAGCCCACCGTCGAGGTCGAGATCTCCCCGCCGCCGGCCATGTCCCCACCATGGCTACGCCCGCACAATCTCGTGTCTGAGCTCACGGATGCACTCACCGCACTCCCTCGAGTCGAACATGACCATCCACGGCTCCTTCCGTGCCCCGCATTGCCCAAACCGTTATTGGCCGAACTCCGACCGCCGCCGCGAGCTCGGTTCCGGTGAGCTTCGGCCAGCCCAGCCCCAGCCACCGCCACGTTGGATGCGCCACCCCGCCAGCTCCCCATAGATGCTCTCTGCACGTCCAACCGTCGACTGCAGCGCAAGTCCGGCTAACATCCGTCGCATTTCTGGTTGTCGCCTGCCAAACTCCGGCGTGCTGACGTGGCCGCGTGATTATCGCTAATGACGCCCTAACTAACCCCCTAGCTCACTGACACCTGGGCCCCGCTCTCTAATTAACCTAGGTTCTATTTCTGTTTAGACTAAACCAACCCCCACAGGCCCCACTGGTCAGTTTGACCTGGCCAAGTCACCTGTTGACTGACCCCACACATCAGCGTTGACTTGCTGACGTGGCTGTTGACCTGACCGCACCTGTCGGTGACCCAGAAAGCACTGTGTCACTGACCAACGGGCCCCGCTGGTCAGGTTTGACCCGGACCGACCAGTTGACTTGCTGACGTGGTGTTGATGCCACTCCGATGTCATAAATCTTTTTCTGGAATTAAAATAAATCTGAAATGATTTATAAATTTCAAAAAATACCCCAAACTTCGAAAATTCATAGAAAATCAACGGTAACTCAGAATAAGATAAATTATATATGAAAAATGATTAGAAAAATCCAATCTATCCATCTGTAGGATCTTCATGCATGTTAGAACAACTTATAGCTACTGTTTAGGACAAATCAAATGAATGGCATTTAAATAACCATATGTGGAGTTTGAATTTGAACCTTTGGTTCAAACCAACTACACTTAATTGTGTTGCTAGTTGCATTAGGCCAAATCACATCATATTGCCATGTCATAATCATGCATCATAATTGTTGCATTGCATTGATTATGTTCTTCCTTATTTGTTGGTGTTTGTTCCCTCTCAGTAGATGTGGTTCCGACGATGTGATCGTTGACACCGATGAAGAACTATACTATCTTCAGAAGTGTCAGGCAAGGAAAACCCCCTTGTTCATTCTGATACAATCCCACTCTCTCGCTCCTGCTCTCTTTTACTGCATTAGGAGAACAGTGATTTAACTGTTACATGCTGCGGTAGTTGAACCCCATTCCTCTGCATGACCTGTCATTGCCACAGTAAATAGATGAAACCTACTAGCATGAGTAGGAGTTGTTTGAGCCCTGATGTGCCTACTCATTCATGCTTGTTTGTCATGCCTGCTACTGCTTAGAGTTGAGTTAGGTCCGATTCATTGGGGATGAATTGGAATGTGGTGAACATGTCCTACTGTGTGTGAGCTAAGTGTATGAACACGATTTGGTAAAGGTAGCGGTGAGAGGGTATGTAGGAGTACATGGTGGGTTGCCTCATTGCAGCCGTCCTCAGGAACTAAGTTCTGTGTTTGTGATCCATGAACAGTTACTACCACACATTGGGCTCCGGGCGCTCCAAGCTCTCTCGACTTATTAATCAACTCGATCTCTGTCCAGGAGTTGCAACTAGTTTCTGGTGTTTGTAGGTAGTGTTAGTAGTCTACCAAGTGGCACCCGGTACAGGTGGGCTTGGGACAGACTAGGCACAGTGGCCCGGTGTACCAAGTGGCACCCGGATGGTGGGCTTGGGTACCCTGTACACATTGTTTGGGGCCGTGAGCGACACCCCGGCCGGATCTCCTTGCGGATGGAACCCGAATAGGCGATAAACCTGGACGAGAGACTTGTGTGATTAGTCAGGTCGTGGCCGACTCCCTCACCAGGCTTCCGCTTGAAGGTTGCCGAGATACATGACGTGTACATGGTGGTAAGTGGCGAGAGCGTGTGTGAAGAAGTACACCCCTGCAGGGTTATCATTATCCATTCGAATAGCCAGATTCCACGGATATGAAAACTTGGACCCCTTGCATAGTTCCTAGAGAAGTGAAAGTGGATACTCTAAAACTCGCAAGATAAGCGTGAGTGCTATGGATGGCCTTCTCGTAGGGAGACGGGAGCGGATCCATAGTGGTGTATTGATATGGTGAATATGTGGACTCGTGTGCGCCACCTCAAAAGAGTTACCAGCAGTCGTAGTTCAGGATAGACACCGCGTCAAAGCTGGCTAGCTGCAGTCAAACTCCACCACCCCCTTTATTGGTACTGATGCATATGTAGCTAGTTTTTATGTAAGTCTTGCTGGGTACATTTTTACTCACGTCTTCCTATTTTATGTTTTGTAGAGAGACGTCAGTCTCGCTAGTAGTTCCACATGGACTTCGACGTTTAGCTTGTTACCTCAGCTACCATCTTGTGCCCTCGGCAGGATCTAGTAGATAGTCAGGCTTCTCAGCCTTTTTCATTTGTAGATGTCTGTACTCAGGCATGTTAAGCTTCCGAATGTGCTTTAACTTGTATGCTCTGAATGATGGGTCATGAGACTCATGTTTGTAATATCTCGCTCCTCGGAGCCTAGTGAATAAATACTTGAGTCGTAGAGTTATGTTGTGATGCCATGTTGTATTTACACATATCGAGCATATTGTGTGTATGATTGAAATGCTTGGTATGTGTGGGATCTGACAACCTAGTTGTTTATCCTTGGTAGCCTCTCTTATGGGGAAATGTAGTCTTGTGCTTCCATGAGCCATAATAGTCCGCTACAGCCTGGTTCACCGGTGTCCTGCTAGCCCAGGACTACTGCTCCGGAACACTTGACTGGCCTGCATGTGATTCACTTCGTTCCTGTGTCTGTCCCTTCGGGGAAATGTCATGCGGTGACATCCGGAGTCCTGCCTAGCCTGCTACAGCCCGGGTTCCCGGAGTCCTGTTAGCCTAGTGCTACAGCCCGGATTCACACGCTGCTGATCGACATGCTCGATGTGATTCATGTATGCCTGTCCCCATAGGTTATTGCCGCTTTGGGTTCACGACTACCCATGTCGGCGCGGGTTCTCTATCATTTGGATGCTAGCGACACTATCATATACGTGAGCCAAAAGGCGCAAACGGTCCTGAGCCATGGTAAGGCGACACCCGTGGAATTACCGTGCGTGAGGCCGCAAAGTGATATGAGGTGTTACCGGCTAGATTGATGTGACTTGGAATCGGGGTCCTAACAAAAACAATCTCCAAGACGCCAATATTAAGCTGAGCGTGGAACTAAAAGACGTTCGGGGCCAGCTTGCATACTCCGAGAAGGAGAATAAGCAGCATCGGCGCGGCATTTTCAGTAAGTGCTTGATCGAATCCTTTTAAAGGAGTTCGGCGAAGAAGCCGACTAGCAGCGTTATGTCTGTAGGTATGCTGATGGGTCGTCCCGCAGAGGAAATGCCCGGGTCTGCGGGTGATCTTCTATCCGAGCTATCACATCTGCACGAACAAGTTCGGCAGGTGATGCAGGGTGTTGCCCAGGCCTTGTGGATGTCCGTCTCCCTGCCAGAGGGCATTGTATAGCTTGCGGAGAAGCTCAAGGGAGCACGGCGGCGCTTCCGATTATGGAAGATATCTGCCGACAGGGTGCCAGAGAAGCCTGGGCGATGGTGAAGATGTGGTATACCAAGGCAGACCCAAATCACATGGCCGAGGTCGGACCTGTGGGGCCCAACGGAAAAGAGTTCCCCGTTAGCTTAGTTTATGGGCAAGTAGAATTAGCCGCAAAGTATTCCCAATAGGATTGTAAGCTAGACCGCCTGTTGGATAGTGCAGAGGAGGAATTTAGTCAGTCTGCATGACTATGTACTGAAAGTGACATGTATAATGCCTTCCAGCCGGATTGTAGATCATTTGTCTTGGCGGACCTTTTCGCTTCAACCTCGGGACCCGATAGTCTGGAGTGTATCCAGATACCCGCGTAGTTATATAAGAACCGGGGCATGCGTGGAGACCAGGCGTAGGGGTCATAAGTGCTTGAACAGACAAGTGCCCAACTAGTTATGTTATATTACATGGGTAGTAAGAAACATCTTCCAGGGAGAATAGTTCCATTAAGGGTTCCTTTCCTTGGGTAAGCATGCCCTAAAGTGCATGTCCGGACTGCGATAGGAAACGCAGGAAAAACATCTGGGGTACACGTCCGCTATTCCCTTAAGAACAATAAATAAAAATCATATTTTGTTCACCGACCGAATATTCCCTTAAGAACGCTAGCTTTCGGCTTCACCCAGTCTGAGGTACACGTCCGGCTGACCCGGCAGTAACAATCGCAGAGGTGTTTCCCTTATGCCCTAGCCGAATTAACAGGAACATAGGGCATAAATACAAGAGCCAGGCAACCCAGCGTGGCCAAAACTTAAGTTATATCGATACATATAATGGCGAAAAAAGGTACATGCGGAAGCATGACACATGTTTGGGGCCTAAGGCCCAGATAAATAATTAAACTTCTGTGAAAGAAGCCCCCGGGTATTATGAGCGCGGCTAGCGCATCTATAATGTGCAAGCGAGGCACAAGTTGGCCCTTAAAGGCCTAGAGAAATAATAACAGAAAGGAAGAAAGAAAAACAAGACAGATAATGTACATGTAAGAAATGGACAAAGGGAGGGGACGAACATAGGTTCCGGCGCTAGGCGTAGAATCTTCGGAGCCTGGCCGCATTCCATGGGTTCGGCTCGAGTCGACTAGTCGATGCATCCCGCAGTTGGTACGCTCCACCGGTCAGAACTTGGTCAATAATGAAGGGACCCTCACATTTGGGCTCGAGCTTGTTCTTTTTCTTATCCGGCAGGCGTAGAACTAGTTCGCCAATGTTATAAGTTTTGGCCCGTACTTCTCTGCTTTGGTATCTACGAGCCTGTTGCTGATAAAATGCGGAACGGGCTTTGGCTATGTCACGCTCCTCCTCCAGGGTGTCCAAACCGTCCTGCTGATCGAGCTCGGCTTCTCTTTCTTCGTACATGCGCACTCGAGGTGAGTCATGAATTATGTCACAGGGCAAGACTGCCTCTGCGCCGTACACCATAAAGAAGGGTGTGTATCTGGTACTACGATTCGGCGTGGTCCGCAGCCCCCAGAGTACAGAGTCGAGCTCCTCTACCCAGTGTGTGTTAGACGCTGTTAAGGAACACACTAATCTGGGTTTAATGCCGCTCATTATAAGACCGTTTTCTCACTCAACTTGGCCGTTGGTTTGTGGGTGATAGACTGAAGCATAATCGAGCTTGATGCCCATTTTGCTGCACCAGAGTTTTACCTCATCGGCTATGAAGTTTGTGCTGTTGTCAGTGATGATGCTGTGGAGGACGCCATAACGGTGTACGACCCCAGATATGAAGTCTATCACTGGTCCGGATTTGGCTGTTTTAACAGGCTTGGCCTCTATCCATTTGGTGAATTTATCCACCATGACAAGTAAGTATTTTTTCTTGTAGGTTCCCCCTTTAAGGGGTCCAACCATGTCAAGCCCCCAGACTGCGAAGGGCCACGTAATGGGGATTGTTTTAAGGGCGGTAGGTGGCATGTGGCTTTGATTTGCAAAGAGCTGGCAACTGGCGCAACGTTGGACCAAGTCCTGTGCATCTGCCCGGGCCGTTGGCCAATAGAATCCTGTACGGAAGCCTTTGCTTACAAGAGCCTGGGCTGCAGTGTGGTGACCGCCGAGTTCGGCATGGATTTCTGCTAAAAGGTGTCGCCCTTCCTCTTCGGAGATTCACCTTTGAAGGACTCCGGTAGTGCTTTTTTATACAATTCTCCCTCGTGGACCCTGTAGGCCTTAGATCGCCGCACTATGCAGCGTGCCTCATTTTGGTCCTCCGGAAGTTCCTGCCTAGTTAGTTAGGCCAGGAATGGTTCTGTCCACGGGGCTATAATGGCCATTATTACGTGGGCTGAAGGTGTGATTTCGGTGGCGGGGCCTCCGATTGTGTCAGAGTATTCGGTATTGGATATTTTGGCCGGGTCCGGACTATGGTTACCGGTGTCCCCTTCCCATACTACGGATGGCTTGAACAGCCTTTCCAGAAAGATGTTGGGGGGGACCGCATCACGTTTTGCGCCGATGCGGGCGAGGATATCCGCCGCCTGATTGTTTTCCCTAGCGACATGGTGAAATTCGAGCCCCTCGAACCGGGCTGTCATTTTTAGGACGGCGTTTTGGTTGGCTGCCATTTTCGGATCCTTGGCGTCAAAGTCTCCATTTATTTGGGATATTGCAAGGTTTGAATCCCCACGCACCTCCAGGCGTTGAATGCCCATGGAGACTGCCATCCGAAGACCATGCAACAAGGCCTCGTATTCGGCTGCGTTGTTGGAGTCTGTGTACAATATTTGCAGTACGTACTGAACGGTATCTCTAGTTGGGGACATTAGGACGACGCCAGCCCCTAGACCAGCCAGCATTTAAGAACCGTCGAAGTGCATGATCCAATTGGAGTATGCGCCGTACTCTTTAGGGAGTTCGGCCTCCGTCCATTCGGCGACAAAGTCGGCCAATACTTGCGACTTAATGGCTCGTCGAGGTTTGTATGTTATGTCGAACAGGAGGAGCTCAATAGCCCATTTGGCAATCCGGCCCGTAGCGTCGCGGTTGTTTATAATATCATTAAGTGGCACTTCCGAGGCTACTATAATCGAACACTCTTGAAAGTAGTGTCGCAGCTTCCGGGATGCCATGAATACCGCGTAGGCTATCTTTTGATAATGTGGGTACCGTGATTTGCATGGAGTGAGGACAGTGGATACATAGTATACCGGCTATTGAAGAGGGAATTTATGTCCGTTAGCTTCTCGTTCGATGACGAGCACTGCGCTTACAACTTGATGGTTTGCCTCAATGTACAACAGCATTGGTTCACTGATGTTTGGCGTGGCCAGGATTGGGTTGGTTGCCAAAATGGCCTTTATTTCTTCCAATCCAGCTGTGGCAGCGTCCGTCCATTCAAAGTGTTCGGTGCACCAGAGGAGGCGATAAAGGGGTAAAGCCTTTTCTCCTAAGCGGGAGATAAAGTGGCTTAGAGCCGCCACGCATCCTGTTAACTTTTGGATTTGTTTGAGGTTTGTTGGGGTAGCCAACTGTGACAAAGCTCGGATTTTGGCCGGGTTAGCTTCAATACCTCTACTGGAGACAATGAAACCCAGGAGCTTTCCGGCTGGTACACCGAAAATGCATTTTTCCGGATTGAGCTTAATGTCGCATGTTCAGAGGTTGTCGAATGTGATCCTCAAGTCGTCTATCAAGGAGTCAACGTGTTTGGTTTTGACGACCACATCGTCTACGTATGCCTCTACTGTTTTGCCGATTTGATTCTCCAGACATGTCTGAATCATGCGCTGATATGTTGCGCCGGCGTTTTTGAGCCCAAAAGGCATTGTGTTGAAACAGAAGGGACCGTATGGTCTGATGAATGTCGTTGCGACTTGGTCGGACTCTGCCATCTTGATTTGGTGGTAACCGGAGTATGCTTCGAGGAAACACAATGACTCATGCCCTGCGGTAGCATCGATAATTTGGTTGATGCGGGGGAGGGGGAAGGGATCCTTTGGGCAAGCTTTATTAAGGTCCTTGAAATCGACACAAAGGCGCCAGGATTTATCCTTCTTTGGTACCATCACCAGGTTTGCTAACCAGTCCGGGTGTTTTATCTCTCTGATGAATCTGACCTCCAATAACTTGGCTAGTTCCTCTCCCATGGCCTGTCTCTTAGGTTCGGAGAAATGCCAAAGAGCTTGCTTGACCGGCTTGAATCCCTATTGAGGCTATGCTCGGCCAGCCTGCGTGGGATTCCTGGCATGTCTGATGGGTGCCAGGCAAATATGTCCCAATTCTCGCGCAGGAACTCTCGTAGTGCGGCATCCACGGCGGGTTTTAACTGTGCCCCAATGGAGGCTGTTTTTGTAGGGTCCATTGGGTGGACTTGGAATTTGACTATTTCATCGGCTGGTTTAAAAGAGGTGGAGTTGGATCACTTATCGAGTATCACGTCGTCCCTGTCCACTGTGGAGCGTAGCATGGTTAGCTCCTTGGCCGAGAGGGCTTCGGATAATGCCTCAAGGGCCAGTGCAGCTGTTTTGTTTTCGGCTCGGAGTGCTGTGTCCGGATCACTAGTGAGGGTGATGATTCCGTTGGGCCAGGGCATTTTGAGCTTCATGTACCCGTAATGGGCTACGGCTTGGAAGATCGTGAACGCCTCATGTCCTAAAAGGGCGTGGTATCCACTGCTGAATGGGGCCACTTGAAATGTAATTTCTTCGATCCTGTAATTCTCTGGCATACCGAATACGACATCTAGTGTAATTTTCCCAGCGCATCGTGCCTCCTGACTGGGTATGATTCCCCTGAAGGTTGTGCTACTTTGCTTAATGCGGTTCCAGTCTATTTCCATTTTTTAAGAGTTTCCTCATAGAGGAGGTTTAATCCGTTGCCGCCGTCCATGAGTACTTTGGTGAGTCGAAAGTCGTCCACAATTGGACTGAGGACCAGTGCAGCTGGAGCTCGGGCTGTTTGGAATTTAGGTTTGTCACTAGCGTGGAAGGTAATAGCCGTGTCACTCCATGGATTTATTGCTGCTACGTGGTAGATTTCGGCCATGCTGCGGAGTGTTCGCTTGCGCCTATTATTTGACGCAAAGGTCTCAAAGACTGTTAACACTGTTTTATTATCCACGGGATGGTGCTCTGTCGCATTTGGGATAAGAAGATCCTCACCACTTTTGGCCACCTGCTGGAGTATCCAACATGCTCTAAGGCTGTGTGTTGGTATTGTATCCGTTGTACTGTGAATTTTGCAGGGTCCGTTAAGCCATCCCTCCAGTACAGTTCCATGCCCTGTAGAGGGTTTTGTTTCTTTGCAACTAGGTCGGGCGTCTTATGATAGTGCACCCTTTTACTTCGGACTGGGTGTATATTCGGAGCCAGATTATCCCAAAATTTTGTTTCGGTTTTCCAGGCGCTTTCCATCGCACAGTACTTTCATACTATTGACGCCAAGTCAGCGAAGCGTGATATGTCATGGCGACTTAAGGCATTAAGGATTACCTTGTCCGTGCAATTATTGCAGAAAAGTGAGACTGCATCTTCCTTGCGATAGTCCTTAACCTTGTTCATCACAAGGAGGAATCTGGCCCAATAATGATGTATTGTTTCATGGGGCTCTTTCCTGATGTGCTAAAGATCGTTTATGTCTGGGTGTGTGGGAGGATTTGCGTCCGAATCCCTACCCGATCTGAGACCCAGGGGCCGAGGAGTTTCCAATCTTGGAAGTTCGGGTTCCGAAGTGTTACCCGATAAATTTGGCCCGCTGCCTGATTCTAGGTTCATGCCTTGGGTAACGTCCTCCCATAAGCAGGTATCTGGCTCAGAGAGCTCACGAATTCGGACATAGTTAGTCCTTAAAATAGAGGAAGAATTGCCACATTGTTCCTCCACCACCGCAACGTGATGGGTGACCGGTGGAGAGTTAATCTCCCTTTGATCGGGTTTAAGCCCAATCCGATCATAGTTTGTAGCGACTCCCAAGGCGGCGATGTGATCCAAGAGTTCGTTTAGGGAAGAGAGCTCCATTGGATCCATCTTCTTGGTGACTTCCGAGCCGACATGGAGGCTGTTTTTGATGACCCGAGAAGTCATCGTCGGTGCAGCGGCCGAACAGGCAGTCATGACAAAACTGCCTAGCCGGAGAGTTTGCCCGACAGCCAGAGCTCCCCCGGCAGTGATGTTGCTTTTAACAACGAGACGAGGCATCCTTCCTTACGGCGATACCACAGAGGAACTCTCAATGAAAGCACCAATGTCGGTGTCAAAACCGGCGGATCTCGGGTAGGGGGTCCCGAACTGTGCGTCTAAGGCGGATGGTAACAGAAGGCAGGGGACACGATGTTTTACCCAGGTTCGGGCCCTCTTGATGGAGGTAAAACCCTACGTCCTGCTTGATTTATTCTTGATGATATGAGTATTACAAGAGTTTATCTACCACGAGATCGGAGAGGCTAAACCCTAGAAGCTAGCCTATGGTATGATTGTACGTTGTCCTACGGACTAAAACCCCTCCGGTTTATATAGACACCAAAGGGGGCTAGGGTTACACAAGGTCGGTTACAAAGGAGGAGATATACACATCCGTATTGCCTAGCTTGCCTTCCACGCCAAGTAGTCCCATCCGGACACGAGACGAAGTCTTCAATCTTGTATCTTCATAGTCCAACAGTCCGGCCAAAGGATATAATCCAGCTGTCCGGATACCACCTAATCCAGGACTCCCTCAATCCTTCTCTCTTATTTTTTCTCCCCGAACATGAATATATGGAGTTGGAGTTGAGGTCGGCGGAGCACCAGGGGGCCCACGAGGCAGGGGGCGCGCCCAGGGGCTAGGCACACCCCCATCCTTGAGGACAGGGTGTGGGCCCCTGGCCTTGATTCTTTCATCAGTATTTTTTATATATTCCAAAAATAATCTCTGTTGATTTTCATGTCTTTCCAAGAACTTTTATTTCTGCACAAAAATAACACCATGGCAATTCTGTTGAAAACAACGTCAGTCCGGGTTAGTTCCATTCAAATCATGCAAATTAGAGTCTAAAACAAGGGCAAAAGTGTTTGGAGAAGTAGATACGACGGAGTCGTATCAATATGCATCAACAAAACTAACATAATAGTTACGACCACTAATAGATGTTTGTGCTGGACCCCACACATCAAAAAACACTATTTTAAGAGGATTCTTTACTTCTCTAGTAGATGAAACAAAAGTTAGCTGATGACTCTTGCCTTGTTGACAGGCATCACACACGGACATCTCTTTATTGCTAGACACTAATGGAAGCTCATGGTGGTGGATTATGTGGCGAACGATGGGTTTGGCGGGGTGACCAAAGCGAGAGTGCCACTGGGAAGGCGACACACGAACATCGCTAAAGATGCACGGGGCAGATGGATCCTCCAAACGTTACATGCCTTGGCTCAACCGGCCACTAAGCAGAACGTCTCGGGTTGCTCGATCCTTAACAAAAATATTAAAAGGGTGAAATTCTCGTAGTACATGATTATCAAGGGTGAGATTAGGGATAGATAAAAATATTACGAGTCACCGAGGGTACCCGTAAAAGATTACGAAGATGGAGCTGCCTAGAGGGATGACTAGTTAAAAGAGATGCTTGGCCAATGTGAGAGATGGGCATACCTACACCATTGGCAATGTGAACCTGATCGTGCACGTAGTAGGGCTGGTAGGTGGAGAATTTGTTGAGCACGTTCGTCATGTGATCCGTGGTGCCGGTGTCCATGTACCAGGCTGGATCAATAGGGTAGGATGGTGTGTATCCCTGCTTGACACGCGGATCCTTGCCCTTGGCAGCGATGTGGGACGCTGGGGTGGCAACGATGTGGGCAGCCGGGGCGACGGCGGGGGGACCAAAGTGTGCCATGGAAAAGTAGCACTCGTTGCCCTTGCCGTCGTTGCCGATGCCAAGGAAGCTCCTATGAAAGCGGCGGTGACACTTGGACGCGACATGGCGTTCACGACCACATAGCTGGCACACCACCCGAGTGTTAGGGCCCCCTGCCAGAGACAATGAAGGGGGCGAGGCAGCCTTGCCCAATGACAGGGCAGGGGCGCTGGCCACGGGAAGCCCAGAAGGCCGCTGGCTGGGCGGTGATGTTGGCGGAGGAGCGATGAGCCTTGCTCGGTGAAGAGGAGGCGTGAGTAGAGCTCGTGAGGAGGCATCGCTGGCTTGGCGTTGTGAACAGCCTCGGCAAGATTGTCGTACTCGGCGTCGAGGCCTTTGATGATGAAGCCAGCAAACTCCTCGTCGCTAAGCGGCCGACCAATAGAGGTGAGCGTGTCTGCCAGCACCTTCATCTTGTTGAAGTAGGCCATGGCGGAGGAGTCTAGCTTCTTGATGTCGGCGAGCTCATTGCGAATGGGCATCGAGCGGCAGGTAGAGACCTGGGAAAAGGCGTGCTCTAGAGTCGTCCAGGCGTCCATGGAGGTGGCGGCGAAGAGACAGAGGCCGGCGACCGAGTCGCCGAGGGAACCCTGGATGATAGAGAGGATCGCCTCGTTTTGCTACACCCACCTATGGTGTTCCTGGTTGATGGTCGGGCCGTGGACGGTAGGGATGACCTGCGGAGGACACGATAGCGAACCATTGACAAACCCTAGGAGAGACCGGCTGCGGAGCAGCGGTAAGACCTTGGCACGCCAGAACAAGTAGTTGTCCGGCGTGAGGAGGATCGCGATCAAATTGTCAAAGTGGAACGGCACAGTGGGCGTGATGACGCCAATAGTAGGGCGATGGTCGGCGGAGCCACGACAAGGACCACGGCAGCGACCAACGCCGCGGGTGATGACGAGGCCGCGGGTGGCATCGCAGCTATGGGCAGGGCCGGGAACGAGGCCGCGGGTGGCACCATGGGAAGTACCTCCCCCGAGGCCGCCGTGATGATGAAGAGTGTCGAGGAGGAGCCGGTGGAGGCCACGGGTGGCGCGGAAAGAGCCGTCGTCGCGGCACCTGAGGTCGCGGGCGACGGCGGTGTCGGTGTACAAAAGTAGGGGCTCTGCTTTTGACCCCTTTACTTGTGCACGGGCAGTCAGAGCCACGCGCCGCGGCCACACTTAGCAGGGCAGAGGAGGGAAGCAGGAGAGGATCCAAGGCACAAGATGACCAACGCGATGCCAAGACGAGTAGCGCGAGAGGGCAAGAAGGCGAGGTGGGCTCCCTTGGCAAGATCCTTGCTGAGGCGGCCCCCCACAGCCCCGGCAAGAGCCTTGCCGGGGCAACTTGCCCGATGCTAGCAGAGTGAACCACCCTTGAGCCCACCGGCTCCAACCTAACCAAATGCGTTGGAACCAAGGCTCGGGAGGCGGCTCTATGGTGGCATGAAAATCTTCGTCAAGCTCATAAATATACGAGTTCAGATGAGGACTAGAAGACGGCGACCCTCAGCGGGATCCTAGCCGAGGAAATCCACAAGACCCCCGGCAAGACCCTTGCCGGGGATGACAACAACGCCACGACAAGACCCTTGTCGAGCCCCCGGCAAGACCCTTGCCGAGGGCGTCAGCAGGGCCACCGTCAGGCTCGCACCAACCAAGACTCTGTCGTCGTTCGCATGCAGCTGACAGCCCAATCAGCTGGGCAGGAACCTACGTGCCAACATGCAGCTTCCAGGACAAATCAGCAAGTACCTGCATGGCGGCATGTAGATCTTCCTAAAGGCCCTACCACCGCGCCACCTTAGCTGCATGCCTGCCTACATGGCGCTGCATGCATCGCCAGCCTGGGCGCGTGTCGAAGCGAGGTGAAGCGGCGACGGACGGGACGGACCTCGTTCCCGTCCCCGATAAAGCTAATGGACACCTATGAAGTGCATTTAATGCACTTTGTCCCATAATGCCGTGCGATAAGCTCGCACACTATAGGCCTTTCCACCTCCTGTGTGCCACTGTGGCAGCCCCTTTTTCCTATAAAAGGAGGCCCAAGGCGACCGGGAGAGGGATTCTGCTTTTTGGAATGGGACAACCACTGTAGCTAGTTCAGAAAGCTCAAGAACACTCAATACATCAACCAAAGCAATACTAGGGTTTTACGCATTCGTGCGGCCCAAACCTCGGTAAACGATCCGTGTGATTGCTCCTAAACCTACTCTTCTCACGACCCTGCGCCCGCCGACTGTAGAAGGGATCCCAGTGATCCCATAGGTGTCGTTCCCACCGACATCTTTGGCGTGCCAGGTAGGGGAACGTAGTTGTGGGAATTCTCAGGACCCCTATTCCAAGTCACATCGATCTAGCCGGTAACACCTCATATCACATTGCGGCCTCACACACGGTATCCCCGCGGGTGTCGCTTTACCATGGCCCGGGACTGTTTGCGCCTTTTGGCTCACGTATATGATAGTGTCGCTAGCATCCATATGATAGAGAACCCGGGCCGACATGGCTAGTCGAGAACCCAAAGCGGCACAGACCTATGGAGACAGGCATACATGAATCACATCGAGCATGTCGGTCATCAACGAGTGAATCCGGGTTGTAGCACTGGGCTAACAGGACTCCGGGGAACCCGGGCTGTAGCAGGCTAGGCAGGACTCCGGATGTTACCGCGTGACATTTCCCTGAAGGGACAGACATAGGAACGAAGTGAAACACATGCCGGCCAGTCAAGTGTCCTGAGCAGTAGTGCTGGGCTAGCAGGACTCCGGTGAACCAGGCTGTAGCGGACTACTATGGCTCGAGGAGCACTAGACTACATTTCCCCATAAGAAAGGCTGCCAAGGATAAACAACTAGATTGTCGGATCCCACACATACCAAGCATTTCAATCATACACACAATATGCTCGATATGTGCAAATACAACATGGCATCACAACAAAACTCTACAACTCAAGTACTTTATTTAAAGGCTCCAGAGAGCCATACATAACATGTTCATACAGGTAGGGGTCACATGACCCGACACTCAAGTCATACAAGCATACAAGCACATGCGGAAGCAAATAGTCTGAGTACAGACACTAGAAAGAAGAAGGCTTCTCGAAGCCTGTCTATCTACATAGGGACCTCCATGGCCAGGATCACCACCTGGGTGGCAAGTCACTCATCGACGTCGAGATCTACATAAAACCCATCGGAGGGGGCGGTGTTGTCGTCTGAAAACAGTAATTAAGCAAACATGAGTACAAAGGTACTCAGCAAGTCTTACATCAGAACCTACTATACATGCTCATTCTCAAGAAGGTGGTGGAGTTATTGCAGCAAGCCAGCTTTGACTCTTGGCTAAGCTATCCTACGGGACACCACTAGTAAAATAGTTTTCGCACACGAGTCCACTAATCACCAACACAATACTCCACCGGGGATCCTCCCTCGTCATCCTACGAGAGGGCCATCCTCGGTACTCACACTTATCTTGAGTCTTTTAGTAGTATCCATTAACTTGTCTATGAACTGTATAGGCAACCAAGTAGTCCTTTACCGCGGACGCGGCTATTCGAATAGATGATGTTAACCCTGCAGGGGTGTACTTCTTCATACACGCTCTCACCACTTACCGCCGTTTACACGACATGTACTCGGCAACCTTCAAGCGGAAGCCCAACGAGGGTGTCGGCCACGACCTACCTAAACACTCAAGTCTCTAGTCCAGGTTTATCGCCTATCCAGGTTCCATCCGCAGGGAGTCCGGCCGAGGTTTCCACATACGGCCCCGAACGATGTGAACAGGGTCCCGAGACGCCAAACGGGCGCCCGGCATACCCGGCCACGGTGTATCTACCGCAACATAGCCCACCCCTAGGGTCAGCGCTACGCACGACCGCCAACACATAACCTACAAACACCAGAAACTATTTGCAACTCCTGGACAGAGTACTAGGGTGATTAAGAAGCCGAGAGGGTCAATTAAGGACCCCAATGCATGGTAGTAGCTGATTCTTAAAATCACACATACAGATCTCAGTTCTTAGGGACGGCCTCAATGAAACAACCCACCATGTACTCCTACATGGCCTCTCATCGATACCTTTACCAAATCATGTTCAACACATCCCTCACATTACCGACATAATCATTTCACTCTAGCCCATCACCCAGATGAACCAGACCTGACACAACTCTAAGCATAGCAGGCATAGCAAGGTAGGAAACACATACATGGCTCGATCAACTCCTACACATGCTAGTGGGTTTCATCTAGTTACTTTGGCAATGACAGGTCATGCAGAGGATAAGGTTCAACTACCGTAGCACACAGCTATTTGAAACGTTGTTGTCTTAATGCAGTAAATGAGAGCAGAGGCGAGAACATGGGATTGTATCGATATGATCAATGGGGCTGCTTGCCTGATGTAGTGGTAGTAGGGCACTGCCCTTCAGACGGATATTCGGGGTTATCCTCGGAGGCAGAACCTACCACGAAAAACATACCGAACATAATCAACACATGACAATATGCAACAATATGATGCATGCTATGACATGGCAAAATGAATGTGTCTTGGCCTAATGCAAGCTAAAACAGAAAGGAATGAACCCATTTGAATCAAAGGTTCAAATGTTAGTTCATTTAACATAGCCATATTAGTGCATTATCTTAATTTCCTTAAACATCAAGGTTAACTTGTTTTGTCATGCATGAAACCATTACCAATGGATAGATTGAATTTTTCTGATCAAAATTCATATATAAATCTTTTCATTTGGAGTTACACATTAATTTCTATGATTTTTTAAAGTTTGCAACAATTTCTGGAATTCTCTATATAAAAATAAATCCAAAAATTAGTTATTGCGACAGCAGTGCGTCAGGGTGACGTCACTAGTCAACGGGGACGTCCAGGTGAACCTGACCAGTGGGTCCCGCGTGTCAGCAGTTATTTAAACTAACTAAATTTAGTTAAAACTAATCTGTGTTTATTAGCAGAGGGGGCCCACTTGTCATAGACTCAGGGGAGTCAACCTGGGCCCACCCAGTCAAGGTCAACGGGTCAAACCCACTGGCGTTAAGCCGCCGGCGAGGACAGATGCGGAGGAGGCGTCGGGATTCCTCCTCCGGCGACCAAATGGCCGGCGGAGGGCATCTACGTGCTGCTGGTGAATTCGCGCGCCGACTGGAGCAAGCGGTGTGTGCGGGGGTGGCCAGAGATGATGCCGGTGTCGAGCCAGGCGGCGGCCGGAGTTCGGGCGTGCACAGAAACATCGTTAGGAGGCACAACAGGGGGCGCAGAGGGGTGCTACGGCCTCCTGGGGGTGCAGTGAGTGTGTTGGACACGGTGGTGTGGCCGGTGGTTGGCCGGAGACACGTCGGCGACGAGCTCGGCGGTGGCGTGTGCGGTGAAGCTTCGTGCAGTTGCTACGGTGCATGAGAAAGAAAACGGAGAGGATGGGGAGGTAGCTGAGCTCACGGCGGTCACGTAGGAATGGACGGCGCGGTCGGGGACGAGCTGATGCGGTGGCGACGATGAAGAGGATCTCCGGCGATGGCGGAGTCGGGCAAGGTTGTTGCAGAGGCTGCGGGGCAAGCGAGCGCTCGGGGCTCGGCTTGCTCGAAGGAGTGGAGGGCGGCGGAGCTTATGGACACGGTGGCTCGGCGTGGGGACGACGGAGGGCGCGACTATGGCTGTGGTGCGGCGGCAGGTGCGGTGGCCATGGTGTGGGAGAGCGAGGGAGAGAGGCAGGAGGGCGAGTAAGGTGTCCGCGAGGTCGGGGCGGCGACGTGGAGCCTATCTAGTGTCCAGGTGCGCGACGCGGCAAGTTGCTGGTGCCGTGGCGAGCTCGCGCTCGCCGGCGTCAGCTCTCTGCCTGCCTGGCGGGGATGAAGCAACTGGCTGGCATGGGCCAGCACAGCGGTGGGCCGCCAGGTGGGCCGGCTGATGGGCTGCGGCCAGGTAAGTTCTCTCCCTCTCTTTTAATTTCTGTTTTTCTATTTTTCTGTAGGTTTGTGGCTTTATTAAAAATGGCTAGGAACTTCTAAAAATCCTGAAAATAATTAGAGGCTCTGTTTAGAATATTTCCAACAACCCACACTTATCTTCAGAATTATTTGAGCATTTAAAATATTTACTAGCATTCAAATGCCCAAATGCAAATTACATATGATTTAATTAAATGACCTTCTGTTGACCTAGAAAATTGTGCACCAATTTTGCCACAGGTTCTAACCCAAGACAAAGAGAGTGAACTTTTTAGAAGGGCATTTCAGGTTCATTGAAAATATTTTTAGTAAACCTTAGTTGATTCCAGAGGGGGTGCTGGGGGTTCTATCTTCCCCAATTAAGGTTTCTGATGAAAGGTAGACATGATGCAACACTCTAATTCATGACTAGCTAGGATGTGACAACTCACCCCCACTCAAACGAATCTCGTCCCGAGATTTAGAATCCGCTGGGAAGAAGGTGGGGTACTCGAGTCCAAGACGATCCTCCCTTTCCCAAGTAGCTTCTTGCTTGGAATGGTGTGACCATTTAACCTTGAGAAACTTGATATTATGGCGTCGAGTGGTGCACTCGGCTTGATCAAGGATACGAACGGGATATTCCCGATATGAGAGGTTATTTTCTAGATCAAGCGTTTCGTGGTCCACTCCACGGATAGGATCCGCGAAGCAACGCCTGAGTTGAGAAACGTGGAAGACATCGTGAACCCTGGAAAGATGCGAAGGTAGTTCCAATTGGTAGGCAACTTCTCCTTGTTTGGCAAGAATGCGAAAGGGTCCAATGTAACGAGGAGCCAACTTTCCCTTGATACCGAATCGATGGGTTCCCTTTAAAGGTGTAACCCGAAGGTAAGCCTTCTCGCCAAATTCATAAGACATAGGCTTATGCTTGTGTTCATATTGACTCTTTTGGCGAGATTGGGCCGTTTTCAATTTCTCATGAATAACGCGAACCTGCTCTTCTGCTTCCTGGATCATATCCGGGCCAAAGAGTTGTCTTTCCCCAATTTCTGACTAGTTAAGAGGCGTTCGACATTTTCGTCCATAGAGAACTTCGAAAGGAGCTTTGCCCAAGCTAGCTTGATAACTATTGTTATAAGCAAACTCCATGAATGGAAGGCATTTCTCCCAACCCATTCTGAATGAGATGACAGAAGCTCGGAGCATATCTTCCAGAATTTGATTGACTCGCTCTACTTGACCACTTGATTGAGGATGGAAGGCGGTGCTAAAAGAGAGACAAGTTCCCATAGCATTTTGGAAACTTTCCCAAAATCGAGAGGTGAAGAGACTCCCACGGTCTGAGTTAATTTCCAATGGGACACCATGAAGGGACACTATTCGGGAGATGCATAAATCAGCTAGCTGGCTAGCGGTGATACTCTCACGAATAGGTAGGAAATGAGCTACTTTGGAAAGACGGTCGATCACGACGAAGATGTCATTATTCCCTCTCTTGGTCCTGGGAAACCCAGTAATGAAATCCATACTGATTTTATCCCATTTCCACTCAGGAATAGCCAAATGTTGAAGGGTGCCAGCCGGCCGTTGATGCTCTGCTTTAACACGACGACAGACGTCGCAGCTAGCAATGTATTGAGCAATTTCTCTCTTCATCCTAATCCACCAAAACCTCTGGCGTAGGTCTTGATACATTTTAGTACTACCGGGATGAATGGTGAGAGGGGATTCATGAGCTTCCTTAAGAATCAAGTGGCGTAAATGTTGTTTCTTGGGAGCCACCAAGCGGTTCTCGAAGAAGACAACACCTCTCTCATCCATGGAAAAACATTTAGCAACTCCGCTAGCGATGTTTTCCTTAATCCGCGATATGCCCTTATCATACCGCTGGGCGGTTATGATTTGATCCATAAGGTTAGGATTCGCCACCAGGGTGGATAGGAATCCTCGAGGAACTATGTGAAGGTTAAGCTTATGAAATTCCTCGTGGAGAAGTGGTTGACTTTGTTGTAACATCAGGTTGTTACAATAAGATTTACGACTTAGCGCATCAGCCATGACATTGGCTTTGCCCGGGGTGTAAGTTATTCCTAAGTCGTAATCCGAGATCAACTCAACCCAACGTCTTTGCCTGAGATTCAAATCCGGTTGGGTGAAGACATATTTCAAACTTTGGTGATCGGTGAAGATCTCGCAACGATTACCGAGAAGGTAATGTCGCCAGGTTTGTAGTGCATGGACTACAGCTGCAAGCTCTAGATCATGTGTGGGATAGTTTGCCTCATGGGGTGTAATTGCCGTGAAGCATAGGCAATTATCTGACGATCTTGCATGAGTATGCAAACTAGTCCTTGTCGTGAGGCGTCACAATAGATAATAAAGTCCTTGGAGAAATCTGGTGGTACCAGTACGGGAGAAGATGTCAGGCGTCTTTTCAGTTACTGAAAGTTGAACTCGCACTGTGGAGTCCACTCGAACTTTTTATCTTTCTTGAGGAGTTCAGTTAGAGGTTTAGCAACCTTGGAGAAATTCTCGACGAAGCGGCGACAGTAGCTCGCTAAGCCAAGGAAGCTCCGAACTTGCTTGACCGTCTCAGGTGGAGTCCAATCAAGGACGGCTTGAACTCGCTCGGGATTGACAGCAATACCCTTACCAGAGATTACATGGCCTAGATAGGTCACTTCTGGCAACCAAAATTCACACTTGGAGAATTTGGCATAAAGGCGATGCTCTCGAAGTTTCGTCAATACCAGCCTTAGATGTTCGGCATGTTCCTCTTCATTCTTGGAGTAGATGAGTATGTCATCGAGGTATACTACGACGAATTTATCCAAATACTCCATGAAGACCGAGTTCATTAACCGAGAGAAGGTGGCTGGGGCATTGGTTAAACCGAAGGACATAACGGTGTACTCGTATTGGCCATAACGAGTAACAAAGGCCGTTTTGGGAATGTCCCCGTTTCTGATTTTGATTTGATGGTAGCCCAACCTCAAATCCATCTTGGAAAAGACTGAGGATCCAGTGAGCTGGTCATACAGATCGTTGATCCTGGGAAGCGGATACTTGTTCTTGATAGTGACCAAGTTGACAGGCCGGTAATCTACAACCATCCGATCCGTTCCATCCTTCTTCTTGACGAAGAGGACGGGGCAAGCCCAAGGAGAGGAACTAGGACGGATGAAACCCTTTTTCAAGGACTCATCGAGTTGGTTCTTAAGCTCGGCTAGTTCTAAGGGTGCCATCTTATAGGGTCTTCTAGAAATTGGAACGGTTCCTGGAACAAGGTCTATCACAAACTCGACATCCCTGTCAGGTGGAACACCTGGCAGTTCTTCTGGAAAGACATCCGGAAAGTCCCGGACTACCGGAATATCTTCAAGGTCTGGAAGGGGGTTGGCATTTAGGGAGTAAAGCTGGCGCTTGGCCACTCGAGTTAAACATTGACTGTCTTGCCCGATGGGTGAGTAAGTTGAACGGTTCTAGTGGCACAATCAATCTTAGCATAATGAGCTGACATCCAGTCCATACCCAAGATGATGTTTATGTCCGAGGACTTGAGAGCTATTAAAGATGCAAGGAAGACAAGTCTATCGACAAGAATTTCATTCCCATGGCTTACTCTAGAAGTTTGCCATCTAGAGCCAGGGGTTTGAATTTCCATGGTAGTGGGCATGTCACAGAATGTTGTGTTATGCAATCGAGCATAGCTCTCAGATATGAATGAATGAGATGCTCCAGTATCGAAAAGAACAGATGCCGGATGGCAATTAACAAGGAGCGTACCAAGGACGACGTTAGGATCCTCATGAGCCTCCTCGGCTGAGACATAGTTAACATGGCCACGTGCAGTGGTGACCGGCTTGGCGTAGAATGTCTTTCCCGCTGGCTTACCACGACCAACGGACTTTCCAGACTGATTGGGGTTGTTGTTCTGGGGACACTCTCGACTATAGTGACCCGGCTCTCCACACTTGAAACATGTCACAACATTGGGGCGTGGAGCAGCATTAGCAGCGGGGCCACCATAGGGCTTGGACGGTGCAAACTGCTGGTTGGGACGAGGCGCCTCAAAGGATGGCCTCGGAATGAACCTGGGTGGCAGTGCCGTGCTTGGAATCCACACCCGGCGCTTCTGAGATCCAGAGCCGGATGAAGAGCCAAAATCACGAGAGTGCTTGCGTGAAGCGTCATAGTCAGACTGGCCTGTCTCAGCACTGATGGCTTTATTGACCAACTTCTGAAAGGAGGTGCACTCGTGCAGACGAAGATCGCGGCGAAGCTCAGGGCTAAGTCCCTTGCGGAACCTTGCCTGCTTCTTAGCGTCGGTGGATACCTCTTCAGGAGCATATCGTGCCAGATTCCCAAATTCACGACTATATGCATCCACAGTCAGTCTTCCTTGGGTGAAATTGCAGAACTCTTCCCTCTTGCGATCTATGAGACCTTCCGGGATGTGATGCTCACGGAAAGCCTCACTGAATTCAGCCCAAGTAGTGATTTGGCCGACCGGGCGCATAGCTTCAAAATTTTCCCACCAAAGGCTAGCAGGGCCTTCGAGGTGATAGGCAGCATAAGTAACCTTATCAGCTTCGGCTACGTTGGCAGAACGTAGCTTGTGGGTGATGCTGCGAAGCCAGTCATCCGCGTCGAGGGGCTCGACGGAATGGTTAAACTTTGGTGGGTACAACTTGATGAAGTCATTGATTGACACCAAGTCATTTCGCTGATGGCGTGCAGTGTTCTGCTCAATCCGCTCCAGCAAGCGGTTAGTCTCACGCTTGTTTCTTTCCGCCTCCAGCATCACTTCGGCCAGAGAAGGCGGGTGAGGCAGATTTTCACCCCTAACTGCACTGGCTTCCCCCTGCTCCGGGGCAGCAGGGTTGCTGCGGGTGTTGACCATCCTAGGAGAAAACAAGACAACGGTTTAGATAAGGATGGCACAACTTAGCAAGGAAGTGCAGAATGTAATGGATAACACGGAATGCAGAGATGTTCATCCGTATGACATGGTAATATAGAACTGCCATATATATACCAACGGTCATACACACCATACATAGTTTAGTACAAGCCCAGGCTACAGTACAACTATGATGAAAGACGTTACATCTCATCGGAGGCATTCCAAGCTCCTATACATTATTTTTCTACACCTCCGGAATTGATTACACACTAAGTCATATTCCACAAGTCACGCAGGACAGTGGAAATACAACTATTACAATACTAGTGATACTACTACTAACTCAGACAGCTCCGTAGTAGTCCTCATAGAAGTCACCTCCATAGCCTGGAAGTTCAACGTGATCATCCGGGAACAGACGGTCCTGAGGAGCTTGTGGACCATAGGGGCTAGGATGAGGTCTTGGACTAACAAACGGTGGCCTGCGGGGACCACGGGGTGGGGTGATGCCTCCCACATCACGCCGATCCACCATGTCTGGCAGAGTAGATCTCACAGGATACAGATCCCTCGTATCCATACATCCAGCTTGCACAGCAGGTGCAAACCGAGTCAAAGTGGCCCAATGATCAGCACGGGTGTTGAAAAGCTCCAGTCTCAAGGCCCGATTCTCTCGGTCCTTATCCTCGAGCATCTCGGCAGTGGTGCGAGTTAGTGAGTCCTCACGTGTGGAGTCAGCATAGATAGCCTGGAGATACCCTTGCGCTCCCAAGAGTGAAGCTGGCATATAACGGAAGTCGGTGTTCCGAAGTAGGCCAGTCCTGACTCGCATGATGGTCATCATGGAATAGGCAGCATCCTGCACAGCCATTTCAATAGTAACCCCGAGTCCATAGGAACAGTGAAGGGGCTCAGTAGATCCAGGATAAGAAGGAAATATCTTGATGGTGCAGAAATATTGGCTTTGATTAAAGTCTCGGAATTGCTCTTCGACGCTGTGTTCGGGATACCAATGGTAACCCGTCTCGATCATTACCCGGACTAACATAGCAGTATGACCGGGCACATCGAGGCACCGGGTCAGGCGAACCACTTGGTTTTGAGCACGAGTGGCCATCTGAAAGCACAACCACAATGCAAAGACATTATAATTTCTAGGGAAAATTGGATGGCATAACAGCTGTAAATGCTCAGGAACAGATTTGAGACATTCACAACAGATTGCAAAACCACTCAACAACAACATATCAAGGTTCTGCTTCAACAGGTAACATACTAAAGTGGTAGAAACTAAACTGAGGCTGGTAACCAACAATCCTATAAGTTACTATGGATTAGTAACATGTGAACCTGACAGAGAGAAGAGAGCCTAGTCCTTAACCCACGTAGAAAGAGAAGAGAATGACACAGATCAGAGGGCATAAGGTAAAGGAGTAAAAAGAGCCTTACGTTACCTCCCACAACCAATTCCCCTACATATAACTAAAGCATTTCTAGACTCGACATCGACCAGTTTGGCTCAACAAACCTACAGGCAGTCCGACTCTGATACCAACGCTGTCAGGACCCCGATTCCAAGTCACATCGATCTAGCCGGTAACACCTCATATCACATTGCGGCCCCATGCAGGGTATCCCCACAGGTGTCGCCTTACCATGGCCTGGGACCATTTGCGCCTTTTGGCTCACGTATATGATAGTGTCACTAGCGTCCATATGACAGAGAACCCGGGCAGACATGGCTAGTCGAGAACCCAAAGCGGCACAAACCTATGGAGATAGGAATACATGAATCACATCGAGCATGTTGGTCATCAGCGAGTGAATCCGGGCTGTAGCACTGGGCTAACAGGACTCTGGGGAACCCAGGCTGTAGCAGGCTAGGCAGGACTCCAGATGTCACCGTGTGACATTTCCCCGAAGGGACAGACATAGGAACGAAGTGAAACACATGCCAGCCAGTCAAGTGTCCTGAGCAGTAGTGCTGGGCTAGCAGGACTCCGGTGAACCGGGCTGTAGCGGACTACTATGGCTCGAGGAGCACTAGACTACATTTCCCCATAAGAAAGGTTGCCAAGGATAAACAACTAGATTGTCGGATCCCACACATACCAAGCATTTCAATCATACACACAATATGCTCGATATGTGCAAATACAACATGGCATCACAACAAAACTCTACAACTCAAGTACTTTATTTAAAGGCTCCAGAGAGCCATACATAACATGTTCATACAGGTAGGGGTCACATGACCCGACACTCAAGTCATACAAGCATACAAGCACATGCGGAAGCAAATAGTCTGAGTACAGACACTAGAAAGAAAGAAGGCTTCTCGAAGCCTGTCTATCTACATAGGGCCCTCCATGGCCAGGATCACCACCTGGGTGGCAAGTCACTCATCGACGTCGAGATCTACATAAAACCCATCGGAGGGGGCGGTGTTGTCGTCTGAAAACAGTAATTAAGAAAACATGAGTACAAAGGTACTCAGCAAGTCTTACATCAGAACCTACTATACATGCTCATTCTCAAGAAGGTGGTGGAGTTATTGCAGCAAGCCAGCTTTGACTCTTGGCTAAGCTATCCTACGGGACACCACTAGTAAAATAGTTTTCGCACACGAGTCCACTAATCACCAACACAATACTCCACCGGGGATCCTCCCTCGTTATCCTACGAGAGGGCCATCCTCGGTACTCACACTTATCTTGAGTCTTTTAGTAGTAACCATTAACTTGTCTATGAACTGTATAGGCAACCAAGTAGTCCTTTACCGCGGACGCGGCTATTCTAATAGATGATGTTAACCCTGCAGGGGTGTACTTCTTCATACACGCTCTCACCACTTACCGCCGTTTACACGACATGTACTCGGCAACCTTCAAGCGGAAGCCCAACGAGGGTGTCGGCCACGGCCTACCTAAACACTCAAGTCTCTAGTCCAGGTTTATCACCTATCCAGGTTCCATCCACAGGGAGTCCGGCCGAGGTTTCCACATACGGCCCTGAACAATGTGAACAGGGTCCCGAGACACCAAACGGGCGCCCAGCATACCCGGCCATGGTGTATCTACCGCAACATAGGCCACCCCAAGGATCAGCGCTACGCACGGCCGCCAACACATAAGCTACAAACACCAGAAACTAATTGCAACTCCTGGATAGAGTACTAGGGTGATTAAGAAGCCGAGAGGGTCAATCAAGGATCCCAATGCATGGTAGTAGCTGATTCTTAAAATCACACATACAGATCTCAGTTCTTAGGGACGGCCTCAATGAAACAACCCACCATGTACTCCTACATTGCCTCTCATCGATACCTTTACCAAATCATGTTCAACACATCCCTCACATTACCGACATAATCATTTCACTCTAGCCCATCACCAAGATGAACCAGACCTGACACAACTCTAAGCATAGCAGGCATAGCAAGGTAGGAAACACATACATGGCTCAATCAACTCCTACACATGCTAGTGGGTTTCATGTAGTTACTGTGGCAATGACAGGTCATGCAGAGGATAAGGTTCAACTACCATAGCACACAGCAGTTTGAAACATTGTTGTCATAATGCAGTAAATGAGAGCAGAGGCGAGAACATGGGATTGTATCGATATGATCAATTGGGTTGCTTGCCTGATGTAGTGGTAGTAGGGCACTGCCCTTCAGACGAATATTTGGGGTTATTCTCGGAGGCAGAACCTACCACGAAAAACACATCGAACATAATCAACACATGACAATATGCAACAATCTGTTGCGTGCTATGACATGGCAAAATTAATGTGTCTTGGCCTAATGCAAGCTAAAACAGAAAGGAATGAACCCATTTGAATCAAAGATTCAAATGTTAGTTCATTTAACATAGCCATATTAGTGCATTATCTTAATTTGCTTAGACAGCAAGGTTAACTTGTTTTTTCATGCATGAAACCATTACCAATGGATAGATTGAATTTTTCTGATCAAAATTCATATATAAATCTTTTCATTTGGACTTACAGATTAATTTCTATGATTTTTTAAAGTTTGCAACAATTTCTGGAATTCTCTATATAAAAATATATCCAGAAATTAGTTATTGCATTAGTAGCGTGTCAGCAGTTATTTAAACTAACTAAATTTATTTAAAACTAATCTGGGTTAATTAGCAGAGGGGGGCCCACTTGTCCTAGACTCAGGGGAGTCAACCTGGGCCCACCCAGTCAAGGTCAATGGGTCAACCCCGCCGGCGTTAAGCCGCCGGCGAGGACAGACACGGCGGAGGCGTCAGGATTCCTCCTTCGGCGACCAAATGGCCGGCGGAGGGCATCTACGTGCTGCTGGTGAACTCGCGCGCCGAGTGGAGCAAGCGGTGTGTGCGGGGGTCGCCGAAGATGACGCTGGCGTCGAGCCAGGCGGCGGCCGGAGTTCGGGCGTGCACGGAAACGACGTTAGGAGGCATGGCAGGGGGCGCAGAGGGGTGCTACGGCCTCCTGGGGGTGTAGTGAGTGTGTTGGACACGGTGGTGTGCCCGGTGTTTGGCCAGAGACACGTCGGCGACGAGCTCGGCGTTGGCGCATGCGGTGAAGCTTCGTGCAGTTGCTACGGTGCATGAGAAAGCAAACGGAGAGGATGGGGAGGTAGCTGAGCTCACGACGGTCACGTAGGAATGGCTGGCGCAGTCGGGGACGAGCTGATGCAGTGGCGACGACGAAGAGGATCTCCGGCGATGGCGGAGTCGGGCGAATTTGTTACAGAGGCTGCGGGGCAAGCGAGCGCTCGGGGCTTGGCTTGCTTGAAGGAGTGCAGGGCCGCAAAGCTTCTAGACACGGTGGCTCGGCGCGGGGATGACGGAGGGTGCGACTACGGCAGCGGTGCGGCGGCAGGTGCGTCGGCCATGGTGCGGGAGAGCGAGGGAGAGAGGCAGGGGGTGAGTGAGGTGTCCGCGGGGTCGGGGCGGCGACGTGGAGCCTATCCAGTGTCCAGGCGCGCGACGCGGCAAGCTGCTGGCGCCGTGGCGAGCTCGCGCTCGCCGGCGTCAGCTCTCTGCCTGCCTGGCAGGGACGAAGCAGCTGGCTGGCATGGGCCAGCATAGCGCTTGGCCGCCAGGTGGGCCGGCTGATGGGATGCGGCCAGGTAAGTTCTCTCCCTCTCTTTTAATTTCTGTTTTTCTATTTTTCTGTAGGTTTGTGGCTTTATTAAAAATGGCTAGGCACTTCTAAAAATCCTGAAAATAATCAGAGGCTCTGTTTAGAATATTTCCAACAGCCCACACTTATCTTCAGAATTATTTGAGCATTTAAAATATTTACTAGCATTCAAATGCCCAAATGCAAATTAGATATGATTTAATTCAATGACCTTCTGTTGACCTAGAAAATTGTGCACCAATTTTGCCAGAGGTTCCAACCCAAGACAAAGAGAGTGAACTTTTTTTGAAGGGCATTTCAGGTTCATTTAAAATATTTTTAGTAAACCTTAGTTGATTCCAGAGGGGGTGCTGGGGGTTCTGTCTTCCCCAATTCAAGTTTCTGATGAAAGGTAGACATGATGCAACACTCTAATGCATGACTAGCTAGGATGTGACAGGAATCTGGTCTAGTAGTTAGCGTAGCAGTTCTTCGTCGCCATGGCTCACAAGAAGAAGAAGGCCACGACGGTCGGTTCGCCGGGAGCCGGACGGCCCGTACCGGTGTGGGCGAGCAGCGGGCTGGTCGCGGACAGAACCCAAGGCGTGACCCGCGAGCACCAACATCGCTCTGGCAGTCAAATCCTGGCGAGTGGCATCGTTCGTGTTCAAGGCGACGGGCCACATGCCGCGAAATCCAGAGACGGAGCTGGGCCCCCTGCAGATGGCGCGAGCGACCTCCAAGACGCCCACTCCGGCGCCCACGGCGCGCTCTTCCCAGGTTATGCGCGATGAGCAGCGTCACCATGCCGGTTATCCTGGTCGCCGCTGTGGGAAGAGTCTAGTGCATCATTCGCGGGACGAAGGAGGCCAGCATGCCCGCCGAAGTGCTGGCGAGGACGGCGCACAGCCGCTGGGCCGTGACAGAGCTCCTTCTAACATAGTTAGAAGTCGAAGCGCGCCACATTCCATGCAGCTTTCGTTGCTGCCCACGCCAGCAGAAGCCTTGGCGCGCGTGCAGCTGCTCCTCGCCTTCCCTCCCGCCGTGGAGAAGCTCGACGAGTGGAGAGCCACTATCTGGAGCCTTGTCGGCGTCACCAACAAAGACGAGCCATGGCCGGCAGTGCCCTCAGGCCGGCGCTCCATCGAGCCACTACATGGTGGCGGTGGAGGGGCCGGAGGCGCCGCGGCCACGGTTCACTCTACTCCTCCACGCCAGCCATCGCGGATGTCGGGCCGTCGTGATGACGCTTGTGATTACATTTCCATAGTGTCGTCCGACCCATGGACCCACAACGATCAACCCCAGGTTCTTTAGGAGCAAGCCCATGAGGTCGCTCGAACCACCACCGAGCACCGGTGTGATACGTGCCACCAGTCAAACAGGCGGGCGGGGCCCGCTATGGACCACCCAGCACCGGGAGGCTCCGGCGGCCTACCTTATGAGGTGGGTTGCCCAGCCCTTACCCATGAGCTGCGGCAGTTCCAGTGGCCGTCCCACCGCACTTTCAAGCCCGACGCGGTGAGAAGTACGACGGCAAGACCCACCCATCAGAGTTCCTCAGCATCTACACCATCGCGATGCAAGCCACTGGAGCTCATGATGACAAGGTGCTTGCCAATTACTTCCTGTTGGCCCTGAAACCCAATGTCATGTCTTGGTTGATGCACTTGCCGGCGGATTCCATTTCTTCTTGATCAGATCTGTGCCACGAGTTCGTTGGTGCCTTCACTGGAGGCCACCAAGCTCATGGCCACGTGAGTGATTTGCATATCATTCCCCAGAAGGAAGGTGAAAACCTACGCAAATACATATAGAGGTTCAGCCGAGTGCAATACAACATCCCGGATGTTCATCCTGCCGCCGTGATTAGCGCAATCCATCAGAATGTGCGTAACCGCAAGATGAGTGAAGAGCTGGCAATGAACAAGGTCAAGGACGTGGCCAAACTTTACGTCCTGGCCGATAGATGCGCCCGGGCTGAAGAAGGAAGGAAGTACCCCGGCGAAGACGCCGGTGCAGAAACCGACTCTACCGACGAAGACACCGCTGCCCCGACGAAGAAGGGTCGGTGTCGCAACAGGAAACGCAAGGACAAGACCGTGCTTGCCATCGAGGGATCCAGCGACACTAGCGCTGCCAAGAAGGCCAAGCCATATGACCCCAGCAAGGAGATTGCCGGGTGCGCCGCTCGCCAGGCCTTGGCGGCTGCCGATAAGCCAGGGGGCTCCGACAAGCAATACTGCAAGATCCACCGCACCAAGGGCCCCGACCTCCAGAACTGCTGACAAGTTGAGATGCTTGCTGAAAAGCAAAAAGCCGAATATGAGAGGCGGGACAAGGAGAAGGGTCGGGACGGTACCGAACGATCCGGCAAGAAGCATGGCGGCCAAGAAGGTTGCCGCGACAAGGATAACCAACAAGAGAGGCCTGCCCGGGGCCGCGACAAGAAGCAGGAAGACGATGATCGTGACGAGGACGGCGAGTCCGGTGAGCATGAGTTCCAGAAGGCTACGGAGGCCATGTGCGTAGATGGTGGCACCTCGCTGCACACTTCTCATCGCCAGCTCAAGCAGTGGCGCGTGAGATCACAGCAGCAGAGCCATCGTTCGATGCTCAGAAGCCACTGAAGTGGTCCAGCATGCCCCTCATCTTTGACGCCGAGGACCACCTTGACCGCACGACTGCGGTCGGGTATTTGCTGTTGTTGGTCTCACCAATGATACACAACCTCAAGGTGAATAAGATGCTGGTTGATGGCGGGGCCGGCCTGAACTTGATCTCGCCCGTCGTGATCAAAAGGCTGCAAATTCCTGATAGAGACCTTGAGGAAACGAGTACGTTTCAAGGGGTCAGCCCGGGAAGGAGCTAGCCGAAGGGGAAGGTCACATTGCCCGCGACGTTTGGAGGTGAGTTGAACTACAGGACGGAGAGGTTCATCTTCAATGTGGCCGAGATCCCCTTGCCCTAGAACGGGATCCTCGACCGCCCGGCACTAGCCAAGTTCATGGCGGCGTCCCACTACGCCTACAATACGCTGAAGATGCCTGGGCCGATGACCATCATCACCGTCCCTTCCGACAAGAAGGATGCGCTGATCTACGCTGACCAACTCTACCGAGAAGCAGTTGCAGCAGCTGCCGCCAAGGCACCTGCTCCTGCCGTTGAGGCCCCGGGAGGGAAGAAGAAGATCGACAAGACCTCTCGCACCCACTCCAGCAAGCGCACCTCTTCGGAGTGCTGTGCTACCGTCGAGGATGTGCCCGAGAGCTCTACCAGCAAGAGCAAGAAATCCAGAGCTGCACCACCAGAGACCAAGAGGGTGTCCGTCAAGGAGGATGGCACGGGAGGGGCTTTCACCATAAGCTCCACCCTCGACAACAAATAGGAAAGCGCGCTCGTCTCTTTCCTGCGGGCGAATGTCGATGTGTTTGCATGGCAAGCATCTGACATCCCCGGCGTTCCCAGGGAAGTGATTGAGCACCACCTTGCTGTCTATCCCCATGTGTGACCCGTCAAGCAGAAGGTCAGGAAGCAAGCTTTGGAATGACAGGAGTTCATCACAGAGGAGAATAGGAAATTGGAAGCGGCAGGTTTGGTGAGAGGAGTGCTCCATCCGACGTGGTTGGCCAATCCGGTGGTGGTGCGCAATGCGAATGGAAAGTGGAGGCTATGTATTGACTACGCGGATGTCAATAAGTCTTGTCCTAAGGATCCCTTCCCATTGCCGCGCATCGACTAGATTGTTGACTCCACGGCCGAGTGTGATCTGTTATCATTCCTCGACGCCTACTCGGGCTACCACCAGATCTTCATGGCAAGAGAAGATGAAGAGAAGACAGCGTTTATCACCCCATGTGGTATGTATTGCTTTTTACGGATGCCTTTCGGGTTGAAGAGTGCTGGCTCGACATTCGCAAGGGCGGTCCAGATTGGTTTTGAGCCCCAGCTACATAGAAATATGGAAGCATATATGGATGACATAGTGGACAAAACCAAGGACAAGGTGACCCTTGTACAGGACCTAGGAGAGACGTTTGCCAACCTACGCAAGATCAACCTCAAGCTGAACCCTGAGAAGTGTGTCTTTGGCGTCCCGTCAGGAAAACTTCTCGGGTTCTTTGTGTCGCAGCGTGGGATCGAGGCAAACCTAGACAAGATCAAGGCTATTGAGCAGATTGAGGCACCCAATCGGATCAAGGATGTGCACCGGCTCACTGGCTGCATTGCCGCCATGAGCAGGTTCATCTCCAAGTCCGTCAAACGTGCCCTTCCCTTTTTCAAAATCTTGAAGAAGGTAGGCCCAATGGAGTGGACCCCAAAAGCCGAGGCGGCATTGCAGGATCTGAAGAAATACCTTTCCTCTACGCCAATACTGGTTGCACCTAAACCACAAGAGTCGTTGCTGATGTATCTGGCGGCAACAAATCAAGTGGTCAGCACTGCACTAGTGGCACGGGGAGAGGTCGACAAAGAGGTGGTGGCCACAGCAGGACCGGCGGATGGCAAGTCAGAGATTCCCCCGACAGGGCCTGGTGCTGGCAAGGCAAGGCCCCTGGCAGAGTCCGACGCCATCGGGGCAAGGCCCGCGCAGCAAAGTGAATTGGTGCAAAAGGAGAAGATGATGCAGCACCCGGTTTACTTTGTCAACTCCCTCTTGCAGGGGGGCAGGGTACTCCGGTGTGGAGAAATTTCTCTACGGTCTCCCTATGGCCTCGAGGAAGCTGCGTCATTACTTCCAAGCCCACGAGATTACTGTCGTCACCCGCCTCCTGTTGCAACGAATACTGCACAACCCAGATGCAACCGGAAGGATTGTGGAGTGGGCCTTGGAGTTGTCAAGCTTTGGGTTGAAGTTTGAAAGTACTTCGACAATCTAGAGCAGAGTCTTGGCGAAGTTCATTGCAGAATGGACCTCAACGCCCGACGAGGAAATCCAGGAGACCGCTCTCCCCGGCAAGGAGGCAAGTCACGATTGGATCATCTACTTTGACAGGGCTTTTTGGCTGCAAGGCGCTGGTGCCAGTGTGCTGCTTGTCGCACCCACCGGAGAGCACCTCCAGTATGTGATCTAGATGCACTTTCCCAGGGAGATGTCCACAAACAACACCGCTGAGTACGAGGGGCTGCTCACCGGTCTCGGGATCGCGACAAACCTCGGGGTGAAGAAGCTCATCGTCAGAGGTGATTTCCGGCTTGTCATCAGACATGTCAACAAAGATTACCAGAGACCATTGATGGAGGCCTATGTAGATGAGGTAAGGAACCTGGAGGAGCGCTTTGACGGTATTCAAGCGGAGCACGTTCCCCGAGCGGAGAACAACATCGCTGACTACCTGTCAAAGCACGCTGCATTCAAGCTACCTGTGGAGCCAGGTACCTTTTTGCTTAGGCCAACTCAACTATCCGTTGAACCATCAACGGAGCGGAACAAGTGGAGGAAATCGGGCCCCGGCAAGTACTTTCCACCCGAGCCCCCAGGGGCCGCTGGCAAGAGTGTTGCCACGAATTCCAAGCCTGCCAAGGGGCAGCTGGCTCCAGCAGGGCCGTAGAGACAGCCGCCCCCACGGCGGAAGAAATGCCTTTGGTCCTTGTCGTCGAGCCCCAGGGTCCGGCATGGGCGCAACATACCGTTTGTTTCCTCCAGACATGGGAACTTCCTGAAGAGCAGGAAGAAGTGGAAAAAGTAGCCCTCGATCTTCCTTGTACCAGTTCGTCGATGATGTCCTGTACAGAAAAAGACCGAACGGTGTGAAATTGAAGTGCATCCCCCGGGAGGAAGGACTGGAGTTGTTGGCAGAGATACATGGAGGCATATGTGGCTCCCACATAGGGTCGAGGGCCCTTGCTGGCAAAGCATTCTGGCAAGGCTTCTTCTGGCCCACTGCTCTCCAGGATGCAACGACACTAGTAACCAGGTGTGAAGCGTGCCGGTTCCATTCAAAGAAGCTTCATCAACTAGCTCAAGCCCTTCAAACAATTCCTCTCTCCTGGCCGTTTTTGGTCTGGGGGCTCGACATACAGGCCCTTTCCCCCGTGTTGTCGGGGGCTTTGAGTACTTGTACATTGCAATCGACAAGTTCACAAAGTGGCCGGAAGTAGAAGCAGTAAGGAAGGTGACAGCACAGTCAGCTGTCAAGTTCTTAAAGGGACTAGTCTGCCGTTTTGGTGTGCCAAACAGAGTCATCACCGAAAATGGCACACAGTTCACAAGCCACGCCTTCATGCAGTACACCCAAGACCTCGGCAGCAAGGTCTTTTTTGCTTCCATGGCACACCCACGGAGCAACGGCCAGGCAGAGAGGGAAAATGCTGAAGTACAGTGAGGCCTGAGAACAAAGACTTTTGACAAGCTGCACAAAAGCAGAAGGCGCCGGATTGATGAGTTGCCGGCGGTTCTTTGGTTGATCAGGACGATGCCAAATCGAGCCACCGACCAAACACCCTTTGCCCTGGTATATGGGGCAGAATCAGTTCTCCCCACGGAACTCATATACGGGTCACCTCGAGTGCTCGCTTATGATGAGCTTGAGCAAGAGCTATCACGGCAAGATGATACAACACTCCTTGAGGAAAATAATCTTTGGGCGGCTGTGAGAGCCGCACGCTACCAGCAAGCCTTGCGCCGCTACCATAGCTGCAAGGTCCATGCACGAAGTTTTGAGGAAGGCGACCTTGTTCTTCGGCACGTTCAGTCGGCCACGAATTCCAACAAGTTGACGCTGGGCACGCAGACACTTCTGTTGAGCCGCTTGGGAAAAAGAGAATGAACCGGCACTCTGGCCCCGGCAAGCCAAGACTGCCGGGGGCTGAAGATACAAGGATCCAACCACAACAAGCTAAGGTTGCCGGGGGCTGCGGATTCAGATAATCTTTCATCCCCCTGTTATGTGTTTCCGTATAGAACTGGGACATGTGAAACCTCGTTTATGTCCTTCAAACCACCGTGCTCCCCCTTTATTGTACCCGAGAGTTACCTCCTGGGTCAGGATTTGGTAGTAGTCATGATGGCGAGGAGATGAACGAGGGGCCTAACTCTACTTCGCCCATGCCTCCACCAAGAGCGTGAGAATGGTCGACCGAAGTGGGGAGATGGCAAGGCCTGTTGCCGGGTGACATGTTTATATTAAAAATAACAAGGATTCATCCTTGGCATATGGGCCTCTCTCACGCACAAAGAACCCGGCAAGCACCCTTTTCATTAAAAACATCCCATATAGTTCAGAATGAATTAAAAATATGAGCAAGGGGATAACAAGTCTTAAAATAAACAAGTGCCCGCAGGATTACAAAATAACAAAAAGATAAGATACCCGTAATCCCTTTCTTGTCCCTCTCCTCAGAAGGTGGAACAAGAGGGCAGGAGGGCGAAAAGAGCACCTAGGTGAGGTGCGAAGAGCATAAGGCGCCAAGAGAACGTCCCGGTGCCGAGAGGGAAGCTGGAAGATGAGGTAGCGGGCCGGCAATACGCGACGAAGGCATCGGTGCCCGCGTACTCTGACTTGACGGCCGCCACCCGCCTTCTTCGCCCTCTCCGGCCCTCCTACGCCAGCCGCCCAAGGATATGACGGGGAGCACCACGATGGAGAGCTTGGCGAGGATGGCCCTCGGCAAGGCACGTGGCCGAGGGAGGGGCGGTGCGGTCAGTCGAAGTCGAAGTTGGCATCCTGCCGCTCGACTCCCTCGTCGTCGCTGTCGCCGTCCTCCTCATCACTCCCGCTTGAGGAGGAATCTTCATCGTCGGAGGAGCTCTCCACGCAGCACTTCAAGTGAGTTCCGAGATCTCCGAAGACCTTGACTGAGAGTAGGCTGCCCTCCATTAACTTGAAGTAGAGGACAAGCCCCGCAATAAGGCTATGGTTGTGTGTGAACGTCTTCCATCCGCGGCGAAGGTACATGACGTGAGGGGCGGGGAAGTCGACGTCGACCCACGTGCTGCCGTTCCCGCAGCCCTTCATGTGCAATAAGAGGGTCTACGGTGGATCGAGGTCCATCTCTCGAGCAAAGGCAGCAGGGAGATGGAGGCGGCGACGCAGTGGCCGGCACAGCCTGATGAAGAACTCGCGGGGCTGGTCCCCAACGTGGTGCTCCATCGGGGAAGGCATCGCTGGCGGAGGCGAGGCCGATGCGCCGCCCCGTCCTCCTCTCCCCCGAGCGCCACGATGACCTCGACCTCTCCCCTCCCCCTTCCTCTCATGGCTAGTTCCGCCGCGACGAGCTCTTGGGAAGGAGGAACGTGCTGGCGGGCAGCGACCCTCACCGCCACCGTCGAAGGGCCAGCGCTTCCTCTCGCCATGGTGGATGGAAGGAAGAAGCAGAGGTGGAACGAGATGAATGATGGAAGAATGTGGAATGTCGCCCCCTCCCCTCCTTATAAAGGGGCGGAGTCGGGGCTCAGCCACCCCACTCGACCAATCCGGTCATCGGGGGCGTAGGGAATCAGGACCGGCCCGCTGCCCCAATCAATGACGACCCTGTTTCCCGCCTCCACCTCCTACCACCAGCATGAGGGACACATGGTGAGCGAGCAGCATTGAAGGGATAGGCAAAGCAGTCGCTCCCCACCCCGTGATCGTGGGGCGCGGGCGCCTTGAAGGCCACGAACCGAGTCCACCCGAGTAAATGGGTCGTGCCTCTGCGCCTCCCTCCTTTTATGGGGAAGGCGCGAGCCGCCTCTTTACCACAATGTGATGCATGCATGCGGGAACCGCCCCACGCATGACCCCCACATCACGCACGACCCTCCATGTCGCGCGTTCAACGTGGGTCGTGGGGAAGCGCAGCAGACGAGAAATTACTACGGTAAAATCCGCCCCATTGATACGTCTCCAATGTATATATAATCTTTGATTGTTCCATGCTATTATATTATCAACCTTGGATGTTTTATATGCTATTTTATATGATTTTTGGGACTAACCTATTAACCTAGAGCCCAGTGACAGTTTCTGTTTTTTCCTTATTTTAGAGTATCGCACAAAAGGAAAATCAAACGGAGTGCAATTGACCTGAAACTTCACGCAACTTATTTTTTGACCTGAAACTTCCCAGGCTGTCCACAAGGGTGGGGGGAGTGCCCACCCCCTGGGTGCGCCCCTAGCCTCGTGGACAGCCCAGAGGTCCACCGACGTACTTCTTCCTCCCATATATACCCATATACCCTAAAAACTTCAAGGAGCACAATAGATCAGGAGTTCCGCCGCCAGAAGCCTTCGTCGCCACCGGAAACCAATCTAGACCTCTTCCGGCACGCTACCGAAGGGGGAATCCGTCTCCGGTGTCCATCTTCATCATCCCGGTGCTCTCCATGATGAGGGAGTAGTTCTCCCTCCGGGCTAAGGGTATGTACCAATAGCTATGTGTTTGATCTCTCTCTCTCCCTCTCTCGTGTTCTTGAGGTGGTACGATCTTGATGTATAGCGAGCTTTGCTATTGTAGTTGGATCTTATGATGTTTCTCCCCCTCTACTCTCTTGTAATGGATTAAGTTTTCCCTTTGAAGTTATCTTATCAGATTGAGTCTTTAAGGATTTGAGAACACTTGATGTATGTCTTGCGTGGGATACCCGTGGTGACAATGGGGTATTCTATTGATCCACTTGATGTATGTTCTGGTGATCAACTTGCGGGATCCCCCATGAACCTATGCATAGGGGTTGGCATGCGTTTTCGTCTTGACTCTCCGGTAGAAACTTTGGGGCACTCTTTGAGGTTCTATATGTTGGTTGATTAGATGAATCTGAGATTGTGTGATGCATATCGTATAATCATACCCACGGATACTTGAGGTGACATTGGAGTATCTAGGTGACATTAGGGTTTTAGTTGATTTGTGTCTTAAGGTGTTATTCTAGTACGAACTCTAGGGCTGTTTGTGACACTTATATGAATAGCCCAACGGATTGATTGGAAAGAATAACTTTGAGGTGGTTTCGTACCCTACCATAATCTCTTGGTTTGTTCTCCGCTATTAGTGACTTTGGAGTGACTCTTTGTTGCATGTTGAGGGATAGTTATATGATCCAACTATGTTATTATTGTTGAGAGGACTTGCACTATTGAAAGTATGAACCCTAGGCCTTGTTTCCTAGCATTGCAATACCGTTTGTGCTCACTTTTATCATTAGTTACCTTGCTGTTTTTATATTTTCAGATTACAAAAACCTTTATCTACCATCCATATACCACTTGTATCACCATATCTTCGCCGAACTAGTGCACCTATACAATTTACCATTGTATTGGGTGTGTTGGGGGCACAAGAGGATCTTTGTTATTTGGTTGTAGGGTTGCTTGAGAGAGACCATCTTCATCCTAAGCCTCCTACGAATTGATAAACCTTAGGTCATCCACTTGAGGGAAATTTGCTACTGTCCTCCAAACCTCTGCACTTGGAGGCCCAACAACGTATACATGAAGAAGGTTGTGTAGTAGACATCACCCACCTGCCCGCGCACCGTTCTGGGCCTAGCCCAACAACGCGTCGCGCTTATGTGTGGCCCAGGCCCCGGGGCTCCTGTCGGTGTACAAAAGTAGGGGCTCTCCTTTTGACCCCTTTACTTGTGCACAGGCAGTCAGAGCCACGCGCCACGGCCACAGTTAGCAGGGCAGAGGAGGGAAGTCAGAGTGGAGCCAAGGCACAAGACGACCAAGGCGACGCCAAGACGAGAAGCGCAGGAGGACAAGAGGGCGAGGTGGGCTCGCTCGGCAAGATCCTTGCCAAGGCGGCCCCCCGCAGCCCCGGCAAGGAGCCTTGCCGGGCAACTTGCGTGATTCCAGCGGAGTGAACCACCCTTGAGCCCACCGGCTCCAACCTAACCAACTGCGTTGGAACCAAGGCTCGGGAGGCGCCTGTGTGGTGGCATGCAAATCTTCGTCAAGCTCATAAATATACGAGTTCAGATGAGGACTAGAAGATGGCAACCCTCGGTGGGATCCTAGCCGAGGAAATCCACAAGACCCCCGGCAAGACCCTTTGCCAGGGATGACAACAACGCCACGGCAAGACCCTTGCCGAGCTCCCGGCAAGACCATTGCCGAGGGTGTCAGCAGGGCCACTGCCAGGCTCGCACTAGCCAAGACTCCGCCGCTATTCGCATGCAGCTGCCAGCCCAACCAGCTGGGCATGCATCTGCGTGGCAACATGCAGCTTCCAGGCCAAATCAGCAAGCACCTGCGTGGCGGCATGCAGATCTTCCTAAAGGCCCTACCACCGCGCCACCTCAGCTGCCTGCCTTCCTACATGGCGCTGCATGCATCGCCGGCCTGGGCGCGTGTCGAAGCGAGGCGAAGCGGCGATGGACGGGATGGGCCTCATTCCTGTCCCCAATAAAGCTAATGGACACATACGAAGTGCATTTAATGTACTTTGTCCCATAATGTTGTGCGATAAGCTCGTGCACTGTAGGCCTTTCCACCTCCTATGTGCCACTGTGGCAGCCCCTTTTTCCTATAAAAGGAGGCCCGAGGCGACCAGGAGAGGGATTCGGCTTTTTGGAACGGGACAACCACCGTAGCTAGTTCAGAAAGCTGAAGAACACTCAATACATCCACCAAAGCAGGACTAGGGTTTTATGCATCCTTGCGACCCAAACCTGGGTAAATGATCCGTGTGCTTGCTCCTAAACCAGCTCTTCTCATGACCCTGCGCCCGCCGACCGTAGAAGGGTTCCCAGTGATCCCATAGGTGTCGTTCCCATCGACAGGCGGTGGGATCGACGCCGAAAACATGGAGCCAACAACAGTGGTACCGAAAAACTGGGGAACCGACGGAGCCAGGGGATGGGGTGGTAGGTTGAAGAGGGCAGCACGCGACGCGGGGATCGACCCGGAGCTGGCGGCGCCCGAGGCGGAAGTAGTCATGGCACCGGCGGCGCGTCCCTAGGGTTTTGGGTTTCGGTGGCGGTGGGGTGGGGTGTAGGACCTAGGTTAGACTCGATACCATGTAAAACGTAGGTTTTTCGGGGAACTAGCTCAACCCTCTATGGGGTGGCCTATCACATATATATAATGATGACATACAAGTCCAATACCAATACTGTATGGATTACACAGTAGGGCTGCAATACGAAGTCTAACAGCTCCGATAAAGAAGAAAGGGAGGGGGCGGCTAGCGGGGTAGTGGGGAGGCCTCTAGTGGTGGTGGACGGAAGGGAGGGGCTCGGCTTCGGGATAATTTAGCCGGCGAGGAGCGGCGACCATGGCGGCCAACCGAGGGGAGCCGGGGCTCTAGAGACGAACGGATGGGTTGGGGAGGTTTCTGGGAGAGTGAGTAAGAGGTTGGTGTGGTCGGGCGAGCACGGGGAGGGCTATATATAGCTGAAGGAGGGGAGCCAAGATGCACAGCCACGGCGACGCGTGTTCTGGCGCGCTGGCGCAAGCAGAGCCACGGGAAGGGTAGGGCGGCGTATCTAGAGTCTTCACGGAGGAGCAGGAGCGCTCTGGCGTGCTCGAGAAGGCCCGAGAGCGACGCAGGCAAACAAACAAGGAGGGGCAGTGGCGGCCAGGTCACGGATGTGGCTGTCGGTGCGTGATGATGGCGAGATAGGAAGGGCCAGTGGCACAGGGCGATGCAGGGGCTCACGGGGAAGCTCCAGGACATGGAGGGACGTTGAGACGAGGATGAAGGAGGCGGCTACCGGGCACGTGGTTGGCAGAGCATGAGATTTGGCTCGTCTGCCCCGTGGTCACTGATATGTCTCCAACGTATCTATAATTTTTGATTGTTTCATGCTATTATATATTCTGTTTTGGAGTTTAATGGGATTCATTTTACACTTTCATATTATTTTTGGGACTAACCTATTAATCCAAGGCCCAGTGCAAATTGTTGTTTTTTTTGCCTATTTTAGTGTTTCGCGGAAAAGGAATATCAAACAGAATCCAAACAGAATTAAACCTTCGCTAGAGTTATTTTTGGAACAAACGTGATCCAGGGGACTTGGAGTGGACGTCAAGCAATCAACGAGGAGGCCACGAGGTAGGGGGGCTCGCCTACCCCCATGGGCGCACCCTCCATCCTCATGGGCCCCTCGTGGCTCCACAAACCTACTTCTTCCTCCAATATATATCTACGTACCCCGAAAACATCCACGAGCACCACAAAAATCTAATTCCACCGCCGCAACCTTCCGTACCCAAGAGATCCCATCTTGGGGCCTTTTTCGGAGCTCTGCCGGAGGGGGCATTGATCACGGAGGGCCTCTACATCAACTCCATGGCCCCTCCGATGATGTGTGAGTAGTTTACCTCAGACCTTCGGGTCCATAGTTATTAGCTAGATGGCTTCTTCTATCTCTTTGGATCTCAATACAAAGTTCTCCTCGATTCTCTTGGAGATCTATTTGATGTAATCTTCTTTTGCGGTGAGTTTGTCGAGATCCAATGAATTGTGGGTTTATGCTCAAGATTATCTATAAACAATATTTGAATCTTCTCTGAATTCTTTTATGTATAATTTAGATATCTTTTCAAGTCTCTTCGAAATATCAGTTTGGTTTGGCCTACTAGATTGATCTTTCTTGCAATAGGAGAAGTGCTTAGCTTTGGGTTCAATCTTGCGGTGCTCGATCCCAGTGACAGTAGGGGAAACAACACGTATTGTATTGTTGCCATCGTGGATAAAAAGATGGGGTTTATATCATATTGCATGTCTATCCCTCTACATCATGTCATCTTGCTTAAAGCGTTACTCTGTTCTTATGAACTTAATACTCTAGATGCATGCTGGATAGCGGTCGATGTGTGGAGTAATAGTAGTAGATGCAGGCAGGAGTCGGTCTACTTGTCACGGACGTGATGCCTATATACATGATCATACCGAGATATTCTCATAATTATTCGCTTTTCTATCAATTGCTCGACAATAATTTATTCACCCACCGTAATACTTATGCTATCTTGAGAGAAGCCACTAGTGAAACCTATGGCACCTGGGTCTATTCTCCATCATATAAGTTTCCAATCTATTTTATTTTGCAATCTTTACTTTCAATCTATATCATCAAAATACCAAAAATATTTACCTTATTATCATTATCTCTACCAGATCTCACACTTTCAAGTGGTCGTGAAGGGATTGACAACCCCTTTATCGCGTTGGTTGCGAGGTTCTTATTTGTTTGTGTAGGTACGAGCTGACTCATGCGTGGTCTCCTACTGGATTGATACCTTGGTTCTCAAAAACTGAGGGAAATACTTACGCTGCTTTGCTGCATCACCCTTTCCTCTTCCAGGGAAAACCAACGCATGCTCAAGAGGTAGCAAGAAGGATTTCTGGCACCGTTGCCGGGGAGATCTATGCCAAGTCAAGACATAACAAGTACCCATCACAACTCTTATCCTTGGCATTACATTATTTGCCATTTTCCTCTCCTTTTCCTCTCCCCCACTTCACCCTTGCCATTTTATTCTCCCCCTCTTTCCCGTTCACTTCTTTTTTTCGCTTGTCTCTTCTTGCTTGTTGCCCTTATGGCTTTATCAAAAGGTGTTGATCCTCACCGTAGAAGGTTGGAAGAAATCGAAAACAATGTTAGAAGTTTTATGTCCTTGCAGTTTGAGCATAATAATTTCTTTAGAAACGAGCTTAAAGAACAAAAAGGTTTTATCGGTTTCATGAATAAAGAGCTCAATGATATGTCTAAGGAATATTTTGGTTTGAAAAATCTCAGTTTGGTCATCTTGAAAAATTAATTGCCCAAATTTCTGATAAGCAGGCCACTTTAGTTAATAAGATGGCCGCTAAACCAGAAGAGTTAGATAATAAATATGAAGATCTAAAAGTTATTGATGTGTCCCCTATTAAATCTTTGTTTTGCAATATGAATCTTGATAATGATGGGACTGGAGATGAGTCAACTTTAGTCAGAAGGCGTCCCAAAAATTGGGAGGTTTTAGATCTTGATGCAAAAATTGTTAAAAGTGGGATTGAAGAGGTTAAAACTTTAAATAGCAATGAACCCACTATCTTGGATTTCAAGGAATTTAATTATGATAATTGCTCTTTGATAGATTGTATTTCCTTGTTGCAATCAGTGCTAAATTCTCCTCATGCTTATAGTCAAAATAAAGCTTTTACTAAACATATTGTTGATGCTTTGATGCAATCTTATGAAGAAAAACTTGAGTTGGAAGTTTCTATCCCTAGAAACCTTTATAATGAGTGGGAACCTACAATTAAAATTAAAATTAAAATTAAATATCATGAATGCTATGCTTTGTGTGATTTGGGTGCTAGCGTTTCCACGATCCCAAAAACTTTGTGTGATTTGCTAGGTTTCCGTGAATTTGATGATTGTTCTTTAAACTTGAACCTTGCGGATTCCACTATTAAGAAACCTATGGGAAAGATTAATGATGTTCTTATTGTTGCAAATAGGAATTATGTGCCCGTAGATTTCATTGTTCTTGATATAGGTTGCAATCCTTCATGTCCTATTATTCTTGGTAGACCTTTCCTTAGAATGATTGGTGCAATTATTGACATGAAAGAAGCGAATATTAGATTCCAAATTCCATTAAGGAAAGGCATGGAACACTTCCATAGAAAGAAAATTAAATTACCATATTAATCTATTATGAGAGCCACCTATGGATTGCCTACCAAAGATGGCAATACCTAGATCTATCCTTGCTTTTATGCCTAGCTAGGGGCGTTAAACGATAGCGCTTGTTGGGAGGAAACCCAATTTTATATTTATTCCTTGCTTTTTGTTCCTGTTTAGTAATAAATAATTTTTCTAGCCTCTGTTTTGGTTGTGTTTTTTGTGTTTAATTAGTGTTTGTGCCAAGCAGAACCGTTGGGAAGACTTGGGGAAAGTCTTTTTGATCTTGCTGTAAAAAACAGAAACTTTAGCGCTCACGATAATTGCTGCCATTTTTTATTGGAGAGTGATATTTATTTAATTATTTTTAAGGTGATTAATAGATAAATTACTCACGTCCAGCAATTTATTTTAGAATTTTTGGGTTTCCAGAAGTTTGTGTTAGTTACAGATTACTACAGACTGTTCTGTTTTTGACAGATTCTCTTTTTCATGTGTTGTTTGCTTATTTTATCAATCTATGGCTAGTAATAGAGTTTATGAACCATAGATTGGAATGAAGTATGTTTAACACCAATATAAATAAAGAATGAGTTCATTACATTACCTTGAATTGGTGCTTTGCTTTCTTTCGCTAACGGAGCTCACGAGATTTTCTTGTTAAGTTTTGTGTTGTGAAGTTTTCAAGTTTTGGGTAAAGATTTGATGGATTATGGAACAAGGAGGGGCAAGAGCCTAAGCCTGGGGATTCTCAAGGCACCCCAAGGTAAATCCGAGGACACCAAAAATCATAAGCTTGGGGATGCCCCGGAAGGCATCCCCTCTTTTGTCTTCGTTCATCGGTAACTTTACTTGGAGCTATATTTTATTCACCACATGTTATGTGTTTTGCTTGGAGCATGTTGTGTGATTTGAGTCTTTGCTTTTTAGTTTACCACAATCATCCTTGCTGTACACACATTTTGAGGGAGACACACATGAATCGGAATTTATTAGAATACTCTATGTGCTTCACTTATATCTTTTGATCTATATAGTTTTTGCTCTAGTACTTCACTTATATCTTTTAGAGCACGGTGGTGGTTTCATTTTATAGAAATTATTGATCTCTCATGATTCACTTGTATTATTTTGAGAGTCCTTTAGAACAGCATGATAATTTGCTTTTAGGAATAATAAAAACTTTCATATAAGTGCATTGAATACTATGAGAAGTTTCATACTTGATAATTGTTTTGAGATATGGAGATGGTGATATTAGAGTCATGCTAGTTGAGTAGTTGTGAATTTAAGAAATACTTGTGTTGAAGTTTGTGATTCTCGTAGCATTCACATATGGTGAACCATTATGTGACGAAGTCAGAGCATGATTTATTTATTGATTGCCTTCCTTATGAGTGGCGGTCGGGGACGAGCGATGGTCTTTTCCTACCAATCTATCCCCCTAGGAGCATGCGCGTAGTACTTTGTTTCGGTAACTAACAGATTTGTGCAATACGTATGTGAGTTCTTTATGACTAATGTTGAGTCCATGGATTATACGCACTCTCAACCTTCCACATTTGCTAACCTCTCTATTACCGCACACTTTTCGCCGGTATCATACACCCACCATATACCTTCCTCAAAACAGCCACCATACCTACCTATTATGGCATTTCCATAGCCATTCTGAGATATATTGCCATGCAACTTTCCACCATTCCGTCTGTTATGACACACTTCATCATTGTCATATGGCCATGCATGATCATGTAGTTGACATCGTATTTGTGGCAAAGCCACCTTTCATAATTTTTTCATACATGTCACTCTTGATTCATTGCATATCCCGGTACACCGCCGGAGGCGTTCACATAGAGTCATATTTTGTTCTAAGTATTGAGTTGTAAGTAAAAAGAAGTGTGATGATCATCATTATTAGAGCATTGTCCCAGTGAGGAAAGGATGATGGAGACTATGATTCATGATAGAGAGTCTTCTATATTTTCACTTTCATAAACTAGTGGGAATTTTACATTATAGAACTTGGCTTGTATATTCCCATGATGGGCTTCCTCAAATTGACCTAGGTCTTCGTGAGCAAGCAAGTTGGATGCACACCCACTTAATTACTTTTGTTGAGATTTCATACACTTATAGCTCTAGTGCATCCGTTGCATGGCAATCCCTACTCACTCACATTGATATCTATTGATGGGCATCTCCATAGCCCGTTGATACACCTAGTTGATGTGAGACTATCTTCTCCTTTTTGTCTTCTCCACAACCACCATTCTATTCCACCCATAGTGCTATGTCCATGGCTCACGCTCATGTATTGCGTGAAATTTGAAAAAGTTTGAGAACATCAAAAGTATGAAACAATTGCTCGGCTTGTCATCGGGGTTATGCATGATTTAATATTTTGTGTGATGAAGATAGAGCATAGCCAGACTATATGATTTTGTAGGGATAACTTTCTTTGGCCATGTTATTTTGAGAAGACATGATTGCTTAGTTAGTATGCTTGAAGTATTATTATTTCTATGTCAATATTAAACTTTTACCGTGAATCTTTCGGATCTGAACATTCATGCCACAATAAAGAAAAATTGCATTGAGAAATATGTTAGGAAGGATTCCACATCAAATATTCTGTTTTTATCATTTACCTACTCGAGGACGAGCAGGAATTAAGCTTGGGGATGCTTGATACGTCTCCAACGTATCTATAATTTTTGATTGTTCCATGCTATTATATATTCTGTTTTGGATGTTAATGGGCTTTATTTTACACTTTTATATTATTTTTGGGACTAACCTATTAACCCAAGGCCCAGTGCAAATTGTTGTTTTTTTGCCTACTTCAGTGTTTCGCAGAAAAGGAATATCAAACGGAATCCAAACGGAATGAAACCTTCGGGAGAGTTATTTTTGGAACAAACGTGATCCACGGGAGTTGGAGTGGACTTCAAGCAATCAACAAGGAGGCCACGAGGCAGGGGACGCGCCTAACCCCCTGGGTGCGCCCTCCACCCTCGTGAGCCCCTCGTGGCTCCACCAAACTACTTCTTCCTCCTATATTTATCGACGTACCATGAAAACATCCAGGAGCACCACAAAAACCTAATTCCACTGCCACAACCTTCTGTACCCAAGAGATCCCGTCTTGGGGCCTTTTCCGGAGCTCCGCCGGAGGGGGCATTGACCATGGAGGGCCTCTACATCAACTCCATGGCCCCTCCGATGATGTGTAAGTAGTTTACCTCAGACCTTCGGGTCCATAGTTATTAGCTAGACGGCTTCTTCTCTCTCCTTGGATTTCAATAAAAAGTTCTCCTCCATTCTCTTGGAGATCTATTCGATGTAATCTTGTTTTGCGGTGTGTTTGTCGAGATCCGATGAATTGTGGGTTTATGATCAAGATTATCTATGAACAATATGTTGGGGAACATAGCAGAATTTTAAAATTTCCTACGCATCACCAAGATCAATCTATGGAGTCATTTAGCAACGAGGGAGAGGGGAGTGCATCTACATACCCTTGTAGATCGCGCGCGGAAGCGTTCAAGAGAACGGGGTTGATGGAGTCGTACTCGTCGTGATCCAAATCACCGATTACCTAGCGCCGAACGGATGGCACCTCCGTGTTCAACACACGTACGGTTGGGAAGACGTCTCCTCCAACTTGATCCAGCAAGGAGGAAGGAGTGGTTGATAAAGATCCAGCACCACGACGGCTTGGTGGTGGAAGCAACGGTGATCTCGGCAGGGCTTCGCCAAGCTCAGGGAGAGGGAGGAGTGTCACGGGAGGGAGAGGGAGAGGCCAGGGGCTAGGGTGCGGCTTCCCTCCCTCACCCCACTATATAAAGGGTCCCTAGGGGGGGTGTCGGCCATAGGAGATCCAATCTCCAAGGGGGGGCGGCGGCCAAGGGGGTGGCTTGCCCCCCAAGCCAAGTGGGGCGCCTCCCACCCCTAGGGTTTCCAACCCTAGGCGTAGGGGGAGGCCCAAGGGGGGTGCACCAGCCCACTAGGGGCTGGTTACCCTCCCACTTCAGCCCATGGGGCCCTCCGGGATAGGTGGCCCCACCCGGTGGACCCCCGGGACCCTTCCGGTGGTCCCGGTGCAATACCGATTACCCCTGAAACTTTCCCGATGGCCGAAACGTGACTTCCTATATATAAATCTTCACCTCCGGACCATTCCGGAACTCCTCGTGACGTCTGGGATCTCATCCGGGACTCCGAACAACTTTCGGGTTACCGTATACTAATATCTCAACAACCCTAGCGTCACTGAACCTTAAGTGTGTAGACCCTACGGGTTCGGGAGACACGCACACATGACCGAGACGACTCTCCGGTCAATAACCAACGGCGGGATCTGGATATCCATGTTGGATCCCACATGCTCCTCGATGATCTCATCGGATGAACCACGATGTCCAGGATTCAATCAATCCGTATACAATTCCCTTTGTCAATCGGTACATTACTTGCCCGAGACTCGATCGTCGGTATCCCAATACCTCATTCAATCTCGTTACCGGCAAGTCACTTTACTCGTACCGTAATGCATGATCCCGTGATCAACCACTTGGTCACATTGAGCTCATTATGATGATGCATTACCGAGTGGGCCCAGAGATACCTCTCCGTCATACGGAGTGACAAATACCAGTCTCGATTCGTGCCAACCCAACAGACACTTTTGGAGATACCTGTAGTGTACCTTTATAGTCACCCAGTTATGTTGTGACGTTTGGCACATCCACAGCACTCCTACGGTATCCAGGAGTTGCACAATCTCATGGTCTAAGGAAATGATACTTGGCATTCGGAAAAGCTATAGCAAACGAACTACACGATCTTTAGGCTATGCTTAGGACTGGGTCTTGTCCATCACATCATTCTCCTAATGATGTGATCCCGTTATCAATGACATCCAATGTCCATAGTCAGGAAACCATGACTATCTTTTGATCAACGAGCTAGTCAACTAGAGGCTCACTAGGGACGTGTTGTGGTCTATGTATTCACACATGTATTACGATTTCCGGATAACACAATTATAGCATGAACAATAGACAATCATCATGAACAAAGAAATATAATAATAACCATTTTATTATTGCCTCTAGGGCATATTTCCAACACTCTCCCACTTGCACTAGGGTCAATAGTCTAGTTACATTGTGATGAATCGAACACCCATGCAGTTCTGGTGTTGATCATGTTTTGCTCTAGGGAGAGGTTTAGTCAACGGATCTGCCACATTCAGGTCCATATGTACTTTACAAATATCTATGTCTCCATTTTGAACACTTTCATGAATGGAGTTGAAGCAACACTTGATATGCCTGGTCTTCCTGTGAAACCTAGGCTCCTTGGCAAGGGAAATAGCTCCAGTGTTGTCACAAAAGAGAGTCATCAAGCCCGACGCATTGGGTATGACTCCTAGGTCGGTAATGAACTCCTTCACCCAGATTGCCTCTTGTGTTGCCTCCGAGGCTACCATGTAGATCCCGCCAAAACGCTTTGCTTGCAACTGCACCAGCTTACTGCCCCACCATTCAAAATATACACATATCCGGTTTGTGACTTAGAGTCATCCAGATCTGTGTCGAAGCTAGCATCAACGTAACCCTTTACAACGAGCTCTTCGTCACCTCCATAAACGAGAAACATATCCTTAGTCCTTTTCATGTACTTCAGGATATTCTTGACCGATGTCCAGTGTTCCATGCCGGGATTACTTTGGTACCTTCCTACCAAACTTACGGCAAGGTTTACATCAGGTCTGGTACACAGCATAGCATACATGATAGACCCTATGGCCGAGGCATAGGGGACGACACTCATCTTTTCTCTATCTTCTGCTGTGGTCGGGCATTGAGCCGTGCTCAATCTCGTACCTTGCAATACAGGCAAGAACCCCTTCTTTGACTAATCCATTTTGAACTTCTTCAATATCTTGTCAAGGTATGTACTCTGTGAAAGACCAATGAGGCGTCTCGATCTATCTCTATATATCTTGATGCCTAATATATAAGCAGCTTCTCCTAGATCCTTCATTGAAAACCACTTGTTCAAGTAGGCCTTTATGCTTTCCAAGAATTCTATATCATTTCCCATCAATAGTATGTCATCCACATACAATATGAAAAATGCTACAGAGCTCCCGCTCACTTTCTTGTAAATGCAGGCTTCTCCATAAGTCTGCGTAAACCCAAACGCTTTGATCATCTCATCAAAACGAATGTTCCAACTCCGAGATGCTTGCACCAGCCCATAAATCGAGCGTTGGAGCTTGCACACCTTGTCAGCATTCTTAGGATCGACAAAACCTTCCGGCTGCATCATATACAATTCTTCCTTAAGGAAACCATTAAGGAATGCCGTTTTGACGTCCATTTGCCATATCTCATAATCATAGAATGTGGCAATTGCTAACATGATTCGGACGGACTTCAGCTTCGCTACGGGTGAGAAAGTCTCATCGTAGTCAACCCCTTGAACTTGTCGATAACCCTTAGCGACAAGCCGAGCTTTATAGATGGTTACGTTACCATCCGCGTCTGTCTTCTTCTTAAAGATCCATTTATTTTCTATGGCTCGCCGATCATCGGGCAAGTCAGTCAAAGTCCATACTTCGTTTTCATACATGGATCCTATCTCGGATTTCATGGCTTCCAGCCATTTGTCGGAATCTGGGCCCGCCATCGCTTCTTCATAGTTTGAAGGTTCACCGTTGTCTAACAACATTATTTCCAAGACAGGGTTGCCGTACCACTCTGGTGCGGAACGTGTCCTTGTGGACCTACGAAGTTCAGTAGCAACTTGATCTGAAGTTTCATGATCATCATCATTAACTTCCTCTCTAGTCGGTGCAGGGACCTCAGGAATATTTTCTTGAGCTGCGCCACTTACCGGTTCAAGAGGTAATACTTCATCAAGTTCTACTTTCCTCCCACTTATTTCTTTCGAGAGAAACTCTTTCTCTGGAAAGGACCCATTCTTGGAAACAAAGATCTTGCCTTCGGATCTGAGGTAGAAGGTATACCCAATAGTTTCTTTAGGGTATCCTATGAAGACGCATTTTTCCGATTTGGGTTCGAGCTTTTCAGGTTGAAGTTTCTTGACATAAGCATCGCATCCCCAAACTTTTAGAAACGACATCTTAGGTTTCTTCCCAAACCGTAATTCATACGGTGTCATCTCAAAGGATTTCGATGGAGCCCTATTTAAGGTGAATGCGGCAGTCTCTAAAGCATAGCCCCAAAATGACAGCGGTAGATCGGTAAGAGACATCATAGATCGCACCATATCCAATAGAGTGCGATTACGACGTTTGGACACACCATTACGCTGAGGTGTTCCAGGCGGCATGAGTTGTGAAATTATTCCACATTTTCTTAAGTGTGTGCCAAATTCGTGACTCAAGTATTCTCCCCCACGATCTGATCACAAGAACTTGATTTTCCTATCACGTTGATTCTCAACCTCGCTCTAAAATTCCTTGAACTTTTCAAATGTCTCAGACTTGTGTTTCATTAAGTAGACATACCCATATCTACTCAAGTCATCAGTGAGGGTGAGAACATAACGATAGCCACCGCGAGCCTCAACACTCATTGGACCGCACACATCAGTATGTATGATTTCCAATAAGTTGGTTGCTCACTCCATTGTTCCTGAGAACGGAGTCTTGGTCATTTTACCCATGAGGCATGGTTCGCACGTGTCAAATGATTTGTAATCAAGAGACTCCAAAAGTCCATCTGCCTGGAGCTTCTTCATGCGTTTGACACCTATGTGACCAAGGCGGCAGTGCCACAAGTATGTGGGACTATCATTATCAACCTTACATCTTTTGGTATTCACACTATGAATATGTGTAACATTACGCTCGAGATTCATTAAGAATAAACCATTCACCAATGGAGCAAGACCATAAAACATATCTCTCATATAAATAGAACAACCATTATTCTCGGATTAAAATGAGTAGCCATCTCGAATTAAACGAGATCCTGATACAATGTTCATGCTCAAAGCTGGCACTAAATAACAATTATTGAGGTTTAAAACTAATCCCGTACGCAAATGTAGAGGCAGCATGCTGACGCCGATCACATCGACCTTGGAACCATTCCCAACGCGCATCGTCACCTCGTCCTTCGCCAGTCTCCACTTATTCCGCAGCTCGTGCTTTGAGTTACAAATGTGAGCAACCACACCGGTAACAAATACCTAGGAGCTACTACGAGTACTGGTAAGGTACACATCAATTACATGTATATCACATATACCTTTAGTGTTGCCGGCCTTCTTGTCCGCTAAGTATTTGGGGCAGTTCTGCTTCCAGTGACCACTTCCCTTGCAATAAAAACACTCAGTCTCGGGCTTGGGTCCATTCTTTGGCTTCTTCCCGGCAGCTTGCTTACCGGGCGCGACAACTCCCTTGCCGTCCTTCTTGAAGTTCTTCTTACCCTTGCCTTTCTTGAACTTAGTGGTTTTATTCACCATCAACACTTGATGTTCCTTTTTGATTTCCACCTCTGCTGATTTCAGCATTGAATATACCTCAGGAATGGTCTTTTCCATCCCCTGCATATTGAAGTTCATCACAAAGCTCTTGTAGCTCGGTGGAAGCGACTGAAGGATTCTGTCAATGACCGCGTCATCCGGGAGATTAACTCCCAGCTGAGTCAAGCGGTTATGCAACCCAGACATTTTGAGTATGTGCTCACTGACAGAACTATTTTCCTCCATCTTACAGCTAAAGAACTTGTCGGAGACTTCATATCTCTCGACCCGGGCATGAGCTTGGAAAACCATTTTCAGCTCTTCGAACATCTCATATGTTCCGTGTCTCTCAAAACGCTTTTGGAGCCCTGGTTCTAAGCTGTAAAGCATGCCGCACTGAACGAGGGAGTAATCATCAGCACGTGACTGCCAAGCATTCATAACGTCTTGGTTCTCTGGGATGGGTGCGTCACCTAGCGGTGCTTCTAGGACATAATCTTTCTTGGCAGCTATGAGGATGATCCTCAGGTTCCGGACCCAGTCCGTATAGTTGCTGCCATCATCTTTCAGCTTGGTTTTCTCTAGGAACGCGTTGAAGTTGATGGTAACATTAGCGTGGGCCATTTGATCTACAAGACATAGTGTAAAGATTTTAGACTAAGTTCATGATAATTAAGTTCATCTAATCAAATTATTCAATGAACTCCCACTCAGATAGACATCCCTCTAGTCATCTAAGTGAAACATGATCCGAGTTAACTAGGCCGTGTCCGATCATCACGTGAGACGGACTAGTCAACATCGGTGAACATCTTCATGTTGATCGTATCTTCTATACGACTCATGCTCGACCTTTCGGTCTTCCGTGTTCCGAGGCCATGTCTGTACATGCTAGGCTCGTCAAGTCAACCTAAGTGTATTGCGTGTGTAAATCTAGCTTACACCCGTTGTATTCGAACGTTAGAATCTATCACACCCGATCATCACGTGGTGCTTCGAAACAACGAACCTTCGCAACGGTGCACAGTTAGGGGGAACACTTCCTTGAAATTATTACGAGGGATCATCTTATTTAAGCTACCATCGTTCTAAGCAAACAAGATGTAGAACATGATAAACATCACATGCAATCAAATAGTGACATGATATGGCCAATATCATTTGCTCTTTTTGATCTCCATCTTAAGGGCTTCATGATCATCGTTGTCACCGGCATGACACCATGATCTCCATCATCATGATCTCCATCATCGTGTCTTCTTGAAGTTGTCTCGTCATCTATTACTTCTACTACTATGGCTAACGCTTTAGCAATAAAGTAAAGTAATTACATGACGTTTATGTTGACACGCAGGTCATAAATAAATAAAGACAACTCCTATGGCTCCTGCCGGTTGTCATACTCATCGACATGCAAGTCGTGATTCCTATTACAAGAACATGATCAATCTCATACATCACATATAACATTCATCACATCCTTTTGGCCATATCACATCACACGGCACATGCTCCAAAAACAAGTTAGATGTCCTCTAATTGTTGTTGTAAGTTTTTACGTGGCTGCTATAGGTTTCTAGCAAGAACGTTTCTTACCTATGCCAAAACCACAACGTGATATGCCAATTTCTATTTACCCTTCATAAGGACCCTTTTCATCAAATCCGATTCGACTAAAGTGGGAGAGACAGACACCCGCCAGGCACCTTATGCAACTAGTGCATGTCGATCGGTGAAACCAGTCTCACGTAAGCGTACGTGTAAGGTTGGTCCGGGCCACTTCATCCCACGATGCCGCCGAATCAAGATAAGACTAGTAACGGCAAGCAAATTGACAATATCGATGCCCACAACTGCTTTGTGTTCTACTCGTGCATAGAAACTACGCATACACCTAGCTCATGATGCCAATGTTGGGGAACGTAGCAGAATTTTAAAATTTTCTACGCGTCACCAAGATAAATCTATGGAGTCATCTAGCAACGAGGGAGAGGGGAGTGCATCTACATACCCTTGTAGATCGCGCGCGGAAGCATTCAAGAGAACGAGGTTGATGGAGTCGTACTCGTCGTGATCCAAATCACCGATGACCTAGCGCCGAACGGACGGCACCTCCGTTTTCAACACACATACGGTTGGGAAGACGTCTCCTCCAACTTGATCCAGCAAGGGGGAAGGAGAGGTTGATGAAGATCCAGCAGCACGATGGCGTGGTGGTGGAAGCAACGGTGATCTCGGCAGGGCTTCGCCAAGCTCAGGGAGAGGGAGGAGTGTCACGGGAGGGAGAGGGAGAGGCCAGGGGCTAGGGTGCGGCTGCCCTCCCTCCCCCATTATATATAGGGTCCCTAGGGGGGGCGCCGGCCCTAGGAGATCCAATCTACAAGGGAGGGCGGCGGCCAAGGGGGTGGCTTGCCCCCCAAGCCAAGTGGGGCGCCCCCACCCCTAGGGTTTCCAACCCTAGGCGCAGGGGGAGGCCCAAGGGGGGTACCAGCCCACTAGGGGCTGGTTCCCCTCCCACTTCATCCCATGGGGCCCTCCAGGATAGGTGGCCCCACCCGGTGGACCCCCGGGACCTTTCCGGTGGTCCCGGTACAATACCGATTACCCCCGAAACTTTCCCGATGGCCGAAACTTGACATCCTATATATAAATCTTCACCTCTGGACCATTCTGGAACTCCTCGTGACGTCCGGGATCTCATCCGGGACTCCGAACAACTTTCGGGTTACCGTATACTAATATCTCAACATCCCTAGCGTCACCGAACCTTAAGTGTGTAGACCCTACGGGTTCGGGAGACACGCAGACATGACTGAGACGACTCTCTGGTCAATAACCAACAGCGGGATCTAGATACCCATGTTGGCTCCCACATGATCCTCGATGATCTCATCAGATGAACCATGATGTCGAGGATTCAATCAATCCGTATACAATTCCCTTTGTCAATTGATACGTTACTTGCCCGAGACTCGATCATCGGTATCCCAATACCTCGTTCAATCTCGTTACCGGCAAGACACTTTACTCGTACCGTAATGCATGATCCCGTGATCAACCACTTGGTCACATTGAGCTCATTATGATGATGCATTACCGAGTGGGCCCAGAGAGACCCCTCCGTCATACGGAGTGACAAATTCGAGTCTCGATTCGTGCCAGCCTAATAGACACTTTCGGAGATACCTATAGTGTACCTTTATAGTCACCCAGTTACGTTATGACGTTTGGCACACCCAAGGCACTCCTACGGTATCCGGGAGTTGCACAATCTCATGGTCTAAGGAAATGATACTTGACATTCGGAAAAGTTATAGCAAACAAACTACACAATCTTTGAGCTATGCTTAGGATTGGGTCTTGTCCATCACATCATCCTCCTAATGATGTGATCCCGTTATCAATGACATCTAATGTCCATAGTCAGGAAACCATGACTATCTTTTGATCAACGAGCTAGTCAACTAGAGGCTCACTAGGGACGTGTTGTGGTCTATGTATTCACACATGTATTACGATTTCCGGATAACACAATTATAGCATGAACAATAGACAATCATCATGAACAAAGAAATATAATAATAACCATTTTATTATTGCCTCTAGGGCATATATCCAACACAATATTTGAATCTTCTCTGAATTCTTTTATGTATGATTGGTTATCTTTGCAAGTCTCTTTGAATTATCAGTTTGGTTTGGCCTACTAGATTGATCTTTCTTGCAATAGGAGAAGTGTTTAGCTTTGAGTTCAATCTTGCGGTGCTCGATCCTAGTGACAGTAGGGGAAATGATACGTATTGTATTGTTGCCATCGGGGATAAAAAGATGGGGTTTATATCATATTGCATGAGTTTATCCCTCTACATCATGTCATCTTGCTTAAAGCGTTACTCTGTTCTTATGAACTTAATACTCTAGATACATGCTGGATAGCGGTCGATGTGTGGAGTAATAGTAGTAGATGCAAGCAGGAGTCGGTCCACTTGTCACGGACGTGATGCCGATATACATGATCATACCTAGATATTCTCAAAATTATACGATTTTCTATCAATTGCTCGACAGTAATTTGTTCACCCATCGTAAAACTTATGTTATCTTGAGAGAAGCCACTAGTGGCACCTATGGCCCCCGGGTCTATTCTCCATCATATAAGTTTCCAATCTATTTTATTTTGTAATCTTTACTTTCAATCTATATCATAAAAATACCAAAAATATTTATCTTATTATCATTATCTCTATCAGATCTCACTCTTGCAAGTGGCCGTGAAGGGATTGACAACCCCTTTATCGCGTTGGTTGCGAGGTTCTTATTTGTTTGTGTAGGTACGAGGTGACTCGCGCGTGGTCTCCTACTAGATTGATACATTGGTTCTCAAAAACTGAGGGAAATAATTACGCTGCTTTGCTGCATCACCCTTTCCTCTTCAAGGGAAAACCAACGCATGCTCGAGAGGTAGCAGTCACCGCGTGAACTGGCGCACACAGTTGCACCCTGGTCGGCTGACCATGTCCTGTAGATAGGCCATACCAAGGAGATGGCCAAAGAGGAAAACAACATACATAGTAGAGCTTGTGATGACCACAACAAGAAGATTAGCAGTGAAACAACAAAGTGTTTGTGCTAGGGCGAGGAAGATACAAGAGGGGATAGACTCAAGGCTTTGGCATGGTTTGATCACACACTAAGATGATCACCTCAGCAAATTTGCAGATCATTAGGATGAAGATAAATGGTACTTGTTGTAGAATGTGCCCCACTGGCCAAAAAGACAAAGCATGAAGTAGCACTCACATGGATGATTGTATTAAGCTAATATTTGGAGGAGATGCCTTATATACTCATATGAGACTATTGTAAAAGTTTCATACCATTTGGAAATACCAAAATGATACTTGCTTCACAAGGTAACCTGAAGTAGTGATGCCATCATGAAGTTTTCGTCATTAACGTAGAGTCCTCCTTCTCACATCACTCTCAATATCTCATACCAACCCCGTCTACTATAGCGTAGCATTAAAAACTAACATACTGGGGCTTGATAACAGGGTGGTGGGTTCCTACCTGATACGTCTCCAACGTATCTATAATTTTTGATTGTTCCATGCTATTATATTATCTGCTTTGGATGTTTATGGGATTTATTATGCACTTTTATATTATTTTTGGGACTAACCTATTAACCCAGAGCCCAGTGCCAGTTTCTGTTTTTTCCTTGTTTTAGAGTATCACAGAAAAGAAAAATCAAACAGAGTCCAATTGACCTAAAACTTCACGGAACTTATTTTTGGACCAGAAGAAGCCCATGGAGTATCGGAGATGGACCAGGAGAGTCCCGGGCTGCCCACGAGGGTGGGGGGCATGCCCATCCCCCCTGGGCGCGCCCACTACCTCGTGGACAGCCCGGAGGTCCACCGACGTACTTCTTCCTCCTATATATACCCATATACCCTAAAATCTTCGGGGAGCACAATAGATCAGGAGTTCCACTGCCAGAAGCCTCCGTAGCCACCGAAAACCAATCTAGACCCGTTCCGGCACCCTGCCGGAGAGGGAATCCCTCTCCGGTGGCCATCTTCATCATCCCGACACTCTCCATGACACGGAGGGAGTAGTTCTCCCTCGGGGCTAAGGGTATGTATCAGTATCTATGTGTTTGATCTTTCTCTCTCGTGTTCTTGAGGTGGAACGATCTTGATGTATCACGAGCTTTGATATTATAGTCTAATATTATGATGTTTCTCCCCCTCTACTCTCTTGTAATGGATTGAGTTTTCCCTTTGAAGTTATCTTATCAGATTGAGTCTTTAAGGATTTGAGAACACTTGATGTATGTCTTGCGTGGGATACCTGTGGTGTCAATGGGGTATTCTATTGATCCACTTGATGTATGTTTTGGTGATCAACTTGCGGGTTCCGCCCATGAACCTATGCATAGGGATTGGCACAAGTTTTCGTCTTGACTCTCTGGTAGAACTTTGGGGCACTCTTTGAAGTACTTTGTGTTGGTTTGAATAGATGAATCTGAGATTGTGTGATGCATATCGTATAATCATACCCACGGATACTTGAGGTGACATTGGAGTATCTAGGTGACATTAGGGTTTTGGTTGATTTGTGTCTTAAGGTGTTATTCTAGTACGAACTCTATGATAGATTGAATGGAAAGAATAGCTTCATGTTATTTTACTACGAACTCTTGAATAGATCGATCAGAAAGGATAACTTTGAGGTGGTTTCATACCCTACCATAATCTCTTCGTTTGTTCTCCACTATTAGTGACTTTGGAGTGACTCTTTGTTGCATGTTGAGGGATAGTTATATGATCCAATTATGTTATTATTGTTGAGAGGACTTGCACTAGTGAAAGTATGAACCCTAGGCCTTGTTTCTATGCATTGCAATACCGTTTGTGCTCACTTTTATCATTAGTTACCTTGCTGTTTTTATGTTTCAGATTACAAAAACCTTTATCTACCATCCATATACCACTTGTATCACCATCTCTTCGCCAAACTAGTGCACCTATTCAATTTACCATTGTATTGGGTGTGTTGGGGACACAAGAGACTCTTTGTTATTTGGTTGCAGGGTTGCTTGAGAGAGACCATCTTCATCTTACGCCTCCTACGGATTGATAAACCTTAGGTCATCCACTAGAGGGAAATTTGCTATTGTCCTACAAACCTCTGCACTTGGAGGCCAAACAACATCTACAAGAATAAGGTTGTGTAGTAGACATCAAGCTATTTTGTGGCACCGTTGCCGGGGAGGTTAGCACTTGGAGGTATATCTTTAGATCTTGCAATCGAATCTTTTTATTTCTTGTTTTATCACTAGTTTAGTCCATAAAAGAAAACTACAAAAAATGGAATTGAGTTTACCTCATACGCTTCATCTTTTTAATATCGTTCGTGAGTATGATGGAAAGGAAAATTGTGCAAAAGTGTTGGAAGAAGAATGCATTAAAATGTTTGGCACTAAATATTTGAATGATGAGCATGATTGCAATGTTGTTAGTATGAATTCCTTGAATATCCATGATGCTAATGATATGCAAAGCCACAAGCTTGGGGAAGCTATGTTCGATGAAGATGATATTTTTTGTCCCCCAAGTTTTGATGAGAAAATTTATTATGATGAAAGAATGCCTCCTATTTATGATGATTATATTGATGAAAGTGGATTTGGAGAGGTCATGACTTTATTTAGTAATGATTCCACTATTTTGGAAGAGGTTCCAATTGATTATAAGAACAAAGTTGCTATCTATGATGATTATTGTGATGACTTGTATGCTATAAAGAATAATGATATCAATGAAACTTGTCATCATGATTTTAGTTTTCAATTGGATTATGCCTCACATGATAGTTATTTTGTTGAGTTTTCTCCCACTACTAATCATGAGAAGAAGTTTGCTTATGTGGAGAGTAATAAAAATTCTATGCTTGTGCATCATGGAAAGAATGCTTTAGGTTCTGGTTATATTGTTGAATTTATCCATGATGCTACTGAAAAATATTATGAGGGAGGAATATATGCTTGTAGGAATTGCAATAATATGAAGTTTGCTCTCTATGTGCCTAAAATTTTGAAGTTTTGCTTGCTTTACCTTCCTATGCAAGTTGATTCTTGTTCCCATAAGTTGTTTGCTCACAAAATCCCTATGGATAGGAAGTGGGTTAGGCTTACATGTGCTAGTCATATTCTTTATGATGCTCTCTTTATGTTTCAATTCTTATCTTTTATGTGAGCATCATTGAAATCATCATGCCTAGCTAGAGGCGTTAAACGACAACGCTTGTTGGGAGGCAACCCAATTTTATTTTCGTTCATTGCTTTTTGTTCCTGTTTTGTAATAAATAATTCATCTAGCCTCTGTTTAGATGTCGTTTTATGTTTTAATTAGTGTTTGTGCCAAGTAGAACCTTTGGGAAGACTTGGGTGAAGTCTTTATGATCATGCTGTAAAAACAGAAACTTTAGCGCTCACGAGATTAGCTAGTTTTTTTACTGAAGAATGCTATTTAGTTGATTATTTTTTTCAGATGATTAATAGATAAATTCCTCAGGTCCACCAATTTATTTGAGAATTTTATGAGTTCTAGAAGTGGTCGAAACCTATAGATTACTACAGACTGTTCTGTTTTTGACAGATTCTGTTTTCTATGTGTTGTTTGCTTATTTTGATGAATCTATGAGTAGTGTCGGAGGGTATGAACCATAGAGAAGTTGGAATACATTATATATTACACCAATATGAATTTATAATGAGTTCACAATAGTACCTAAGTGGTGATTTACTTTCTTATACTAACGGAGCTTACGAGTTTTCTGTGAAGTTTTGTGTTGTCAAGTTTTCAAGTTTTGGGTAAAGATTCGATGGATTATGGAATAAGGAGTAGCTAGAGCCTAAGCTTCGAGATGCCCAAGGCACCCCAAGGAAATATTCAAGGACAACCAAGAGCCTAAGCTTGGGGATGCCCCGAAAGGCATCCCCTCTTTCGTCTTCGTTCGTCGGTAACTTTACTTGGAGCTATATTTTTATTCACCACATGATATGTGTTTTGCTTGGAGCGTCATTTTATTTTCTTTTGTTTTGCTTGCTGTTTGAATAAAATAGCAAGATCTGAAATTCTTAAATGTTAGAGATTCTTCACATAGTTGCATAATTATTCGACTACTCATTGGTCTTCACTTATATCTTTCGGAGTAATTTGTCATTTGCTCTAGAGCTTCACTTATATCTTTTTAGAGCATGGTGGTTGTTTTATTTTGAATAAATAGATGAACTCTCGTGCTTCACTTATATTACTTTGAGAGTCTTTAGAACAGCATGGTAGTTTGCTTTGGTTATGAAACTAGTCCTAATATGATGGGCATCCAATAGGGATATAATAAAAACTTTCATATAGAATGCTTGAAAACTAAGAGAAGTTTGATACTTGATAATTGTTTTGAGATATGGAGATGGTGATATTAGAGTCATGCTAGTTGAGTAGTTTTGAATTTCAGAAATACTTGTGTTGAAGTTTGTGATTCCCGTAGCATGCACGTATTGTGAACCGTTATGTGACGAAGTTGAAGCATGATTTGTTTATTGATTGTCCTCCTTATGAGTGGCGGTCGGGGGCAAGCGATGGTCTTTTCCTACCAATATATCCCCCTAGGAGCATGCGCATAGTACTTTGTTTTGATAACTAATAGAATTTTGCAATAAGTATGTGAGTTCTTATGACTGATGTTGAGTCCATGGATTATACGCACTCTCACCCTTCCACCATTGCTAGCCTCTCTGATACAGCGCACCTTTCGCCGGTATCAGAAACCCAGCATATACCTTCCTCAAAACAGCCACCATACCTACCTATCATGGCATTTCCATAGCCATTCCGAGATATATTGCCGCGCAACTTTCCACCGTTGTCATATTGCTTTGCATGATCATGTAGTTGACATCGTATTTGTGGCAAACCACCGTTCATAATTCTTCCATACATGTCACTCTTGATTCATTGCACATCTCGGTACACTGCCAGAGGCATTCATATAGAGTCATATTTTGTTCTAAGTATCGAGTTGTAATTCTTGAGTTGTAAGTAAATAAAAGTGTGATGATCATCAATATTAGAGCATTGTCCCAGTGAGGAAAGGATGATGGAGACTATGATTCCCCCATAAGTCGGGATGAGACTCCGGACGAAAAATAAAAAAAGGAGAAAAAAAAGAGGCCATAAAAAAGAGAAAAGGCCCAAATAAAAAAATAAAAAAAATAAAAAAGTGAGAGAAAAGAGAGAAGGGGCAATGCTACTATCCTTTTACCACACTTGTGCTTCAAAGTAGCACCATGATCTTCATGATAGAGAGTATCGTATGTTGTCACTTTCATATACTAGTGGGAATCTTTCATTATAGAACTTGGCTTGTATATTCCGATGATGGGCTTCCTGAAAATGCCCTAGGTCTTCGTGAGCAAGCAAGTTGGATGCACACCCACTTAGTTTCTTTTGTTGAGCTTTCATACATTTATAGCTCTAGTGCATCCGTTCCATGGCAATCCCTACTCACTCACATTGATATCTATTAATGGGCATCTCAATAGCCCGTTGATACACCTAGTTGATGTGAGATTGTCTTCTCCACAACCACCATTCTATTCCACCTATAGTGCTATGTCCATGGCTCACGCTCATGTATTGCGTGAAGATTGAAAAAGTTTGAGAACATCAAAAGTATGAAACAATTGCTTGGCTTGTCACCGGGGTTGTGCATGATTTAAATACTTTGTGTGGTGAAGATGGAGCATAGCCAGACTATATGATTTTGTAGGGATAGCTTTCTTTAGGCATGTTATTTTGAGAAGACATGATTGCTTAGTTACTATGCTTGAAGTATTATTATCTTTATGTCAATATTAAACTTTTGTCTTGAATCTTATGGATCTGAATATTCTTGCCACAATAAAGAGAATTACATGGATAAATATGTTAGGTAGCATTCCACATCAACAATTCTGTTTTTATCATTTACCGACTCGAGGACGAGCAGGAATTAAGCTTGGGGATGCTGATACGTCTCCAAAGTATCTATAATTTTTGATTGTTCCATGCTATTATATTATCTGTTTTGGATATTTATGGGATTTATTATGCACTTTTATATTATTTTTGGGACTAACCTATTAACCCAGAGCCCAGTGCCAGTTTCTGATTTTTCCTTGTTTTAGGGTATCGCAAAAAAGGAAAATCAAACGGAGTCCAATTGACCTGAAACTTCATGGAACTTATTTTTGGACCAGAAGAAGACACCGAGTATCAGAGATGGACCAGGAGAGTCCCGGGCTGCCCACGAGGGTGGGGGCACGCCCACCCCCCTGTGCGCGCCCCCCTACCTCGTGGATAGCCCGGAGGTCCACCGACGTACTTCTTCCTCCTTTATATACCCATATACCCTAAAAACTTCGGGGAGCACAATAGATCAGGAGTTCCACCGCCAAAAGCCTCCGTAGCCACCGAAAACCAATCTAGACCTATTCCGGCACCCTGTCGGAGGGGGAATCCCTCTCCGGTGGCCATATTCATCATCCCGGCGCTCTCCATGACGAGGAGGGAGTAGTTCTCCCTTGGGGCTGAGGGTATGTATCAGTAGCTATGTGTTTGATCTCTCTCAGTTTCGTGTTCTTGAGGTGGAACGATCTTGATGTATCGCGAGCTTTGCTATTATAGTTGGATCTTATGATGTTTCTCCCCCTCTACTCTCTTGTAATGGATTGAGTTTTCCTTTTGAAGTTATCTTATCGGATTGAGTCTTTAAGGATTTGAGAACACTTGATGTATGTCTTGCGTGGGATACACGTGGTGACAATGGGGTATTCTATTGATCGACTTGATGTTTCTTTTGGTGATGAACTTGCGGGTTCCGCCCATGAACCTATGCATAGGGGTTAGCACACGTTTTCATCTTGACTCTCCGGTAGAACTTTGGGGCACTCTTTGAAGTACTTTGTGTTGGTTTGAATAGATAAATCTGAGATTGTGTGATGCATATCGTATAATCATACCCACGGATACTTGAGGTGACATTGGAGTATCTAGGTGACATTAGGGTTTTGGTTGATTTGTGTCTTAAGGTGTTATTCTGGTATGAACTCTATGATAGATTGAACGGAAAGAATAGTTTCATGTTATTTTACTACGGACTCTTGAATAGATCGATCAGAAAGGATAACTTTGAGGTGGTTTCGTACCCTACCATAATCTCTTCGTTTGTTCTCCGCTATTACTGACTTTGGAGTGACTCTTTGTTGCATGTTGAGGGATAGTTATATGATCCAATTATGTTATTATTGTTGAGAGTACTTGCACTAGTGAAAGTATGAACCCTAGGCCTTGTTTCAACGCATTTCAATACCGTTCGTGTGCTCACTTTTATCATTAGTTACCTTGCTGTTTTTATATTTTCAGATTACAAAAACCATTATCTACCATCCATATACCACTTGTATCACCATCTCTTCCCCAAACTAGTGCACCTGTACAATTTACCATCGTATTGGGTGTGTTGGGGACACAAGAGACTCTTTGTTATTTGGTTGGAGGGTTGCTTGAGAGAGACCATCTTCATCCTACGCCTTCTACGAATTGATAAACCTTAGGTCATCCACTTGAGGGAAATTTGCTACTGTCCTACAAACCTATGCACTTGGAGGCCCAACAACGTCTACAAGAAGAAGGTTGTGTCGTAGACATCATTACCTCATGCATTATACTCAACTACAAAAATTCAATATCACTACTAGAGGGATTTGTTGAAAAGCTGACACTACATGCAAGTAAAACATAGGTATAAACAAATGGTCTAAGTGAACTTTCTTGGTACGGTTGATGGAGATTCATCGCACTCAAAATTGTGATAATTCTACTCATCACACTCCAAGAAAATCTATCATAAATTAATAACATCAAAATGAACACCCATGCCAAAAAGAAGAACCAAAAGAACATAAGAACAAAATATGTCATCGTACGAAAATAACAACGTACTAATGTTTAATAGGAAAATAGGTTCTTATGGGAAGGTGAAGGAATCAACTCAAAAGAGTTAATGCATGATAAACTATTGCTATATAACCTTAGGTTGAAGACACTATAGAAGATGATCCAAAGTATAAGGAGAACAACTAGAATGTAGCTTGAGAGATAGCATATATGGCATAAGAATCTGTTTACAAAATAATCAATTGAAACAAAGTACTACAACGCAGGTTATAGCGAATTTAAGTATGAATATATTTGGAATTTAGAAATTCAAGAATATTTGAATTGGAGTATGGTGGATATGGACATAAAGTATATGACATAAGTGTTTAGAGAAATCAATTGAAAAGATGCTACGGATTGTAAGATATCATAAACTGAATGTTCGAATACAAATTTGAATCACTCAAATTTGAAAGGTTCAAAGGTTAAATCTAATCATGTTACTGAACATGTAGGAAGAATAATTACTAGATTCAGAATAACGAATGAAAGACACAAGTAATTCAATATGACATTGAATCTGCTTAGAACGATGTATGGCAACACTTCTAAACTAGTTGAATAATCTGAGTATGATCAAAATTTTATGTTGAAAAGATAACCCTAGTCCTACGAACAGAAAGATTTCTTCGATACGAACCCGACGCAATTGGATTCATCATAAACGGACCTATGGACAAAAATATATGATCAAAAGAAGTTTGAATATGAATCTGAATAAACTTCAAAATTTGGAAATTACAACAAAATTGATTTGATAGGTTCACCACATAGGTGGGATCAAGACAAAAATATAGGCGTTGGTTTCATCAAATTTGGATCAACAAGTAAAAAGTTATGGCCATTTGAAAAAATCAGGGCCAAGTTGTTTTACGGACGAAAAACCACGCCTGAAAGAATTCTAAGGTTTGTGTGTAAATATAGAAACGAATTGATAATTTAACTATTATATATATATAATACCCTACATAGAACAAAATAAATAATTTAGACAATATTTCTACCGTATATTAGTCTAGGAATAATAAACTAGGGGAACTAAACTACGAGAGTTAAGGAAAATACAAAGAGAGTACTGATAACTCACGAGTATAGGAGATCAATTGTAGCCTCTTTCGATAAGTAAGAGCATCGAACCCAATGAGGAGGTAAAGGTAGAACAAATATTCCCTCAAGTTCTATCGACCACCGATACAACTCTACGCACGCTTAATGTTCCCTTTACCTAGAACAAGTATGAAACTAGAAGTACTTTGTAGGTGTAACGGGATAGGTTTGCAAGAATATAAAGAGCACGCAAATAAAAACTAGGGGCTGTTTTAGGTAAAGAAGCAATAAAGTTAGTATAGTGAGTGTGGAAAAGTGGTGGTAGGAGTTGCAAAATTGTCCCTAAGCAATTGACTACATTACTAGACCGATAGCAATTTTTATGTGGGAAAGGCCACTGCTAGCATGTCATCTCTGACTTGAAATTCTATGCACTTATGATTGGAACTATTAGCAAGCATCCGCTACTACTAACGTTCATTAAGGTAAAACCCAACCATAGCATTAAGATATATTGGTCCCCCTAAATCCCATATGCGTCAATTTCTATGCTAGGTTGAAGCTTCTGTCACCCTTGCCCTCCAATACATAGTCCTATAAACATACAACTAACCCTATGGTGTGATCCATGCGTGCGCTCATATGATGGGCACCAAAGGACAACAACATAACCACAAGAAAATTAAACCAATCATAGCAATTCACCAATTACCGACAGGACAACAAAAATCTACTCAGACATCATAGGATGGCAACACATCATTGGATAATAATATGAAGCATAAAGCACCATGTTCAAGTAGAGGGTACAGCGGGTTGCGGGAGAGTGGACTGCTATATATAGATGGGGGAAGGTGATGAAGATGTTGGTGAAGATGATGGAGTTGTTGGTGTAGATCGCCGTCACACGATGATGGCCCCGGCGGCGTTCCGACGCCACTGGAAGAGAGGGGGAGATGGCCCCCTTCTTCTTCTTCCTTGACCTTCTCCCTAGATGAGAGATGGGTTTCCCCTCTGGAGTATGACCTCCATGGCGGTGGAGGGGCAAGAGCTCCTCCGAGATTGGATATGTCTCTCTGTCTCTCTCTGTTTCTGCGCTCCAGATTCTGGCGTTTCACCATTTGTTATATTCCCGGAGATCCGTAACTTCGATTGGGCTAAAATTTTAACACGATTTCTATCCGGATATTGGCTTTCTTGCGGCGGAAGAAGGGCACCAACTGCCTTACGGGGTGGCCACGAGGGCCCAGGGCGTGCTTGACCCCCTAGGGCGCGCCCCCCACCTCGTGGCCCCCTCGGGCATCGTCTCGCGTTGATTCTTCTTCCAAAAAATCACATATATTCCAAAAAAATCTCTGTCAGTTTTTATCTTGTTTGGACTCCGTTTGATATGGATTTTCTGCGAAACAAAAAACAAGCAACAAATAGGAACTGGCACTGGGCACTGGATCAATATGTTAGTCCCAAAAATAGTATAAAAAGTTGCCAAAAGTATATAAAAGTTGTAGAATATTGGCATTGAACAATAAAAAATTATAGATATGACGGAGATGTATCAACATCCTCAAGCTTAATTACTGCTCGTCCTCTAGTAGGTAAACGATAAAAAAGATAATTTTTTATGTGGAATGCTACCTAGCATAATCTTCATCATCTAATCTAATCATGGCATGAATATTAAGACACGAGTGATTCAAAGCAATAGTCTATCATTTGACATTAAGACAACTAGCAAAATGGCCCTCGCAAATGCACGGGCTAGTACTTAACAAAGTTTAATTAACTAACAAAGGTAAATATATAACATTTTCATCGTTTGTTCATCAAGTGTTGCGGTTGTAAACATGATTTTACCCTTAGACATGGCTTATGTGGTGGTAAGAGGAATTTTCCTTTCATGTTCAGGAAAATATGGGGTCTGATCTTTCTCATCAAATTCTTTGCAAGCACCTCCCTCCAACCCGTGGGTTTGCCGGATGCTGCCGCATGATCATGTTTATAGTCCGTGACGGCTTGACATGAAATTGTACTTTCATATGCATAACCCGAATATGAATGATTGGTTCCAGTTTGATATATTTTTTATCATCGTATAATATATATTTTTAGCATAGTGATCTAAATGCTCAAAAGAATTTGTTCAAAAGAATTTCTAGCATAGTGATCTAAATGCTCTTATATTTCTTTACAGAGGGAGTATAATTTATGATGGAGCACACATGTATGTGAATTCCACCTGTACGCAATCGTAGTCGATTAGTGGGAAATCTTTGTGTTGTTTTCGAAATCGTAGTTGATTAGTAGGAAATCTTTGTGTTATTTTCGAAAATGTTTTTAGGGGTTTTTTCTTTTCTTATGGAAGCCGAACAGGATGACAGAGATGTACACAGCCCGCACACATTTTTTTGTCGTTGAATACCTCACACTCACACCTTCACACACTTCCTCAAAACAAAGGGAACCTGTCACACAATTGTCAAAAAAAGAAGATAAAAGAGAACCTCACACTCTCCATCCATTAGACGTGGCTCTTGCCTGATCCTTTCATCTCCTTCTATCCCCTCGTACCAAAATTGCTTCCACCAGAGCGCTGCAGCTTCAATTCTGAATAAACCTTAGTTTCCCCTCTTGATTCCTTGTCGTGATCTTGCTCATCCTCACCTGCACGCACCTTTGCAGCTCGGCTCACTGGTGCGGCGACGGCGTGACCATCTATGGCGCCTGGTTTTCCCCGATGTATGCGTCCTCAATCTCTTATGCTGGTTAACGGCGACGGAGGGGTAGCAGGGCTCGACGAGAAGCTGCGCAATGGAGGAGGCGAGTGATGAAGCTATGTACCTAGAGTAGGGTCATGGACCTGTCCTAACTACCCTACCCAAGGACATCTCTAGAAGAAATCACCTTTCAATCGACTTGGAGGTGTTCCACTCGACAGACTCGAAGACACTCGACCAAGAAGCAATCACTCGACCAAGATCCAACCACTAGACGGCCAGGAGACCTAAAGTCACTCCGCACACTAACGGTTGGTCATTAAGTAGCTTTTATGGTCATCATAACACTTTATTAGGGGCATTACTAGTAACGCCTGACCTTAATGTATTTGAAACCCTGCATAACTGAGGGCCGGAGGGGTCTGGCAGACTCTATATAAGCCACCCCCTCCTCGGTGTAAGGGGTTCGCACCCCTGTATTTCATACACACATAATCCAGTCGACCGCCTCCGGGCTCCGAGACGTAGGGTTATTACTTCCTCCAAGAAGGGCCTGAACTCGTAAACCTCGTGTGCTTACAACTACTCCATAGCTAAGATCTTGCCTCTCCATACCTACCCCCTACATTACTGTCAGACTTAGAACCACGATAGTTGCGCCCACCTTGGGGCCGGTGTCTTAGCGATTTGTTGGAGGAGTTGCGATCTTTTCCGACCCAAATCATCATGGTTTTTGGCGGAGTTTTGGTGGATGGCCGCGAGATCCGTCTCGGCGCGCTCACGTTCATCGCTGGTGACTCCGCTTGGCTTCAGGAGGCTCCGCTTGACGTGGACGCACTCCCTGTCCGCGGGGCAACACACTTTCACGCGTGCGTCCGCGGCATCCTCTTGCGGCAACCGTCGACCCATTATCGGTCGGCACCTGTGTTATCCTCCCTCCCTGTTTCCCGCCGGCACAAGCGCTCCGGTTGGTCGAGACTTCAGCGGTGGGTGAGACACGTGGTGGTACACCAGTCGGCCACCCCTCAAGTCGCGGCGATCGAGCCCGACGAATCCCTCTACGGCCTATTCGACCTGTCGACTGGCTCCGCAGAGACCGCATCCGAGTGCGACAACAGCGATCCGGCGGCGGAGGTTCTGATGGTCGATGGACCGTGCAGTCCTCCCGGTTTTCCCCGCACCGACGGAGGCGCTGGTGGAGGCGACCCGTCGCATCCCCATGAGGAATATCTCCCCGAGCCTCTCATGTCGCTGCAGAGAGAAGAACTTCGTCGCCGGAACATGGATGCACTGCACACTCCTAACGTTGGAGAAACCCTCGAGGCTTGTGCCTTGGAGGACGCACGCCTGGCAAACTTGGCTGAGCGCACTCGACTGGAGAACCTCCAGCGAGCACTCGACGAGCGTGCGCGACAACGGGTTCCAGAATCTAGTCGACGTCAGCTCTTTCCGCTCCCGCAGGTATATCGAACTCCGATTCAGAATTTAGCAGATGCAGCCCGTATAGCAGAGTCAATTCAACCTTCCCAGTCAGAGGCTGGCAGAGGCTTGCTGTAGATCAGAGCGTTACTCCGGGCAGCAGGAGACCAGAATTCCGCTGTTTCTCAGTCACGGAACAGGATTCATAGCAGATCCATTGGTCCAGACACAGTCCAGTCGGCTCATAGCCCAAGATCGGCCCTGAGGCGTGAGGGGCGTGGGGACCGGCGTGATCAGTATGGGAACCGTGAGCAGTATGATCACCGATTCGATCGTGATGATCGACATCGAGTGCCTACCCCTCCCCCGAGGAGTGGATCGTATGTGCCTCGACAGCAGGATGACAGGCGCCCTCATAGTGTTGGGCGAAGGATTCCACTCGACCCTAGGGACCGAGGCTTTGATGCGAGATCCATTCTCGTTCAAGGTTTGGTCGGCAGGAACAGAGCTCACCGAGAAGGTCACGACAGAGATGCACCTACCAGCAGCAGAGTACATGTTTCGGGGCCAGATAGCTTTAGTAGAGCCATCATGGCCACTGTGATTCCTCCCAACTTCAGGTTGGCGACTGGAGTCAGTAAATTCACTGGTGAGTCCAAACCCGATACTTGGCTTGAAGACTACCGAGTGGCTGTCCAGATTGGTGGTGGCAATGATGAAGTGGCCATGAAGCACCTGCCTCTCATGTTGGAGGGCTCGGCCAGAGCGTGACTGAATCAGTTAGCACCCAGCAGCATTTACACTTGGGAAGATCTCGCCCGAGTGTTTGTCACCACATTTGAAGGAACATGCAAGCGACCGGCAGGGCTGACGGAACTGCAGTCTTGCGTGCAGAAGCCGAATGAAACTTTGAGGGATTACATCCAGAGATGGATCACGTTACATCACACGGTAGAGAATGTGCCTGATCACCAAGCAGTTTGTGCCTTCAAAGAAGGCGTCAAGTATAGAGAACTGAATCTGAAATTCGGTCGAATCGGAGACATGTCTCTGAATTGGATGATGGAGATTGCCACCAAGTACGCTAATGGTGAAGATGAGGATCGACTCCGGAGTGGCAAGCACAAGTCAGTCGCCCAAGAAACCGGAGGAGGAAATTCCCATCGGAAACAGAAGCGGAAAGCTAAGCCAGCTGCTCCTGGGGAAGCCTTGGCTGTAACTCAAGGAAAGTTTAAGGGGAAACCCAAAGGGCCTTGGAACGCCAAGAAAGTTAAAGACCAAGACGGAAATGATGTGTTGGATTTGCCATGTCACATCCACACCAAGAAAGATGAAGAGGGTAAGCCCATTTACCCGAAACATACCACTCGATAGTGTCGGCTCTTGATCCAGCAGTTCCAGGGCAAACAACCCAAAGATAAGGAAAAGGAGACGGACAAAGTTGAAGACAAGGAGGATAGTGATGATGGATATCCCCAGGTCAATTCCACCTTGATGATTTTTGCTGATGTTGAAAGCAAAAGTCGACTGAAAGTTATCAACCGTGAGGTGAATATGGTTGCTCCGGCGACACCCAGTTATCTGAAGTGGTCTCAGACTGCCATCACATTCGACCAGTCCGATCACCCAACGCACATTGCCACCCTTGGGAGGCAAGCTTTGGTGGTCGACCCAGTTGTTGAAGGCACTCGACTGACCAAAGTCTTGATGGATGGTGGCAGTGGTTTGAACATACTATATGCTGAGACATTGAAAGGGATGGGCATTCCGATGTCCAAACTCAGTACCAGCAATATGAGTTTCCATGGAGTCATTCCTGGGAAGAAGGCTGAGTCACTCGTCCAAATTGCTCTTGATGTGGTTTTCGGTGATTCTAGGAATTACCGCAAAGAAAAGTTGACGTTCGAAGTTGTGGATTTCCAGAGTGCTTATCACGCTATTTTGGGCAGGCCAGCTTACGCACGCTTCATGGCTCGACCATGTTATGTGTATCTCAAATTGAAGATGCCTAGTCCCAAAGGTGCGATCACTTTTACGGGCAATCGGAAGAAAGCAGAAGAGTGTTTTCAGAAAGGCTCAAAGATCGCTGATGCTCAGATGGCAGTGGTGGAGCTGCAGGAGTACCAGAAGACTGCAGACCCGAGTGATTTGTTTTGAGCCAAGAAGCCCGCTACAGAATCAGCTTTTCAGTCGTCTGGTGAAACGAAGCCGGTTCACATTCATCCGGCCGATCCCAGTGCTGCTCCGACTCATATCTCAACAACACTCGACTCCAAATAGGAAGAAGCGCTCATCCAGTTCCTTCGTGAGAATTGGGACATCTTCGCATGGAAGCCTTCTGACATGCCGGGTGTTCCCAGGGGGCTCGCTGAGCACCGCCTATGAGTCGACTCAAAAGTGAAACCCATCAAAGAACATCTCCGACGGTCCGCCATCCAGAAGAGAAAGGGTATTGGTGAGGAGGTGGCTCGGCTCTTAGCAGCGGAGTACATCCGAGAGATTTACCACTCCGAGTGGCTCGCCAATGTTGTCATGGTCCCCAAGAAGGACAAGTCACTTCGCATGTGCATTGACTTTAAACATATCAATCGGGCCTGCCCGAAAGATCATTTTCCTCTCCCCCGCATCGACCAGATAGTCGACTCGACTACGGGATGTGAACGACTGTCTTATTTAGACGCCTATTCGGGGTACCATCAGATCCGTCTGTATGGACCTGACGAGATCAAAACAGCTTTCATGACTCCATTCGGGTGCTTCTGTTATGTTACCATGCCATTCGTCCTCAAGAATGCCGGAGCCACATTCATGGGGATGATTCAGAAGTGTTTTCTCACTCAAATCAGTCGGAATGTGGAAGCATACATGGATGATATTGTGGTCAAGTCACGGAAAGGTTCCGACCTGCTGACTGACCTTGCTGAAACCTTTGCCAGCCTCAGGAGGTATGATATCAAGCTTAATCCATCAAAGTGCACATTCGGAGTTCCTGGCGGAAAGTTACTCGGTTTTTTTGTTTCCGAATGAGGAATCGACGCCAATCTAGAAAAAGTCGGTACTATACTCCGGATGAAACATCCTGTGTGAGTGCACGACGTCCAGAAGCTTACTGGTTGCTTGGCCGCTTTAAGTTGATTCATCTCTCGTCTCGGTGAAAAGGCATTGCCTCTTTACCGATTGATGAAGAAGTCAGACAAGTTCGAGTGGACTCCTGAAGCTGATGCAGCGTTTGCAGAGCTCAAAGCTCTGCTCTCCACCCAGCCGGTGCTTGCTGCCCCAATCAGCAAAGAGCCTTTGCTGCTTTACATCGCAGCCACGGGACAAGTCGTCAGTACGGTACTTACGGTCGAGCGGGAAGAAGAAGGAAAAGCCTTCAAAGTTCAGCGCCCAGTATATTATATTTCTGAAGTTTTGACCCCGTCGAAGCAAAGATATCCTCATTATCAGAAGCTTGTATATGGGATTTATATGACCAGAAAGAAGGTTGCTCACTACTTCTCTGATCATTCCATTACAGTCGTCAGTGACGCTCCATTGTCAGAGATCCTGCACAATAGAGATGCAACTGGTCGAGTGGCAAAATGGGCGATTGAACTCCTTCCTCTAGGTACCAAGTTTGAGGCAAAGAAAGCTATCAAGTCCCAAGCAATAGCAGATTTCGTCGCCGAGTGGATTGAACAACAACAACTGCCGACTCAGGTTCACTCAGAGCATTGGACCATGTTCTTCGACGGTTCCAAAATGCTGAACGGTTCCGGTGCCGGGGTAGTATTGGTCTCCCCCCGAGGAGATAAGCTCAGATATGTTCTTCAAATCCACTTTGATTCCTCCAATAACGAAGCAGAATACGAAGCACTTTTATATGGGTTGCGCATGGCCATTTCACTCGGCGTCCGTCGCCTCATGGTCTATGGCGACTCGGATTTGGTGGTTAATCAAGTGATGAAAGAGTGGGACGTCAGAAGTCCGGCCATGACTGGTTATTGCAATGCAGTGAGAAAGCTAGAGAAGAAATTCGAGGGGTTAGAACTTCATCACATACCCCGACTGTAAAATCAAGCAGTTGATGATTTGGCGAAAATAGGTTCCAAAAGAGAAGCCATTCCCAACAATGTGTTTTTGGAACACATCCACACACCATCAGTTCAGGAGGATCCCTTCACTGAAGAAGCCCCGCAGCCAAAAAGTACCACGGATCCGATTGAAGTTGAAGTTCCAGGTGTGGTCGACCTGATCATGGAAGTTTTGGTCATCACTCCCGACTGGACAGTACTGTACATCGCGTACATCCTAAGGAAAGAACTCCTAGAGGACGAAGAAGAGGCTCGACAGATCGTCCGTCGATCCAAGGCCTTTACAGTCATAAAGGGACAGTTGTATAGAGAAAGCGCGACTGGAGTCAGTCAGAAGTGTATAACACCAGAAGAAGGTCAAATAATCCTTGATGATATCCACTCGGGGACCTGTGGTCATCATGCGTCCTCTCGGACCATTGTGGCTAAAGCATACCGAGCGGGATTCTACTGGCCAAGGGCAAATGAAATGGCGAAAGAGATAGTCGACAAAGGTGAAGGATGTCAGTTTTACTCCAATATGTCGCACAAACCCGCGTCAGCCCTGAAACCATTCCACTCGTTTGGCCCTTCATTGTTTGGGGACTGGACATGGTTGGACCACTGAGAACGGGCAGGAGTGGCTTCACTCATGTGCTGGTAGCAGTTGACAAGTTCACCAAATGGATTGAAGCTAAGCCTATCAAGAATCTTGATGCTTGCACTGCTATCAGTTTCATCAGAGAGTTGATATGCAGATATGGAGTTCCGACATAGCATCATTACTGACAATGGGTCAAACTTCGATTCCGACAAATTCAGAGCCTTTTGCGCCTCTCCAGGCACACGAGTCGACTATGCTTCAGTCGCTCACCCCCAGTCGAATGGACAAGCGGAAAGAGCAAACGGCTTAATTCTCAAAGGACTGAAACCCCGACTGGTGCGCGATCTCAAGCACGCAGCAGGTGCATGGGTCGACGAGCTTCCATCAGTTCTTTGGGGATTGAGGACAACCCTCAACCGATCGACTGGAAGAACCACAATCTTTCTGGTCTACGGAGCCGAAGCAGTTTTGCCGAGTGACCTGCTTCACAACGCACCCCGAGTCGAGCTCTACTCTGAAGATGAAGTAGAACAAGCCCGGCAGGACGCAGTCAACCTCCTGGAAGAAGAAAGAGAAATGGCCATGATCCGATCGACCATCTATCAGCAAGACTTGCGTCGATTCTATGCTAGAAATGTGAAGAGTAGAGCCTTCCAAGGAGACTTGGTCCTCCGAGTGGATTAACAGAAACCACACAAACTCGCTCCTACTTGGGAAGGTCCCATCATAGTCACCAGAGTCCTCCACAATGGAGCGTACCACCTTTATAATGTCGATCGCCAGATTGATGAGCCACGAGCCTGGAATGCGGAGCTGCTCCCCACTTTTATACTTGAATTCTCACTCGGATGAGATGTAATAAGAAAAACTTCTATAGTTCATTTATCAAAGGCAAGAGCGTTATAATTTTCCCAGTGATTGTTATCATTTTTGTTTGCGTGAGAAATCCACTAGTGGGTGGCTTAGCTGCGAATCTGTTTCGCCTAAGTTTGCAAAAATAATTTACTACCGAGTGGTGAGCCAGCCTCCCACTCGGGGGCTTAGCTGCGAACCCATTTCACCTAAGTGTTTGAAAATCCTACCGAGTGGAGAGCCAGCCTCCCACTCGGGGGCTTAGCTGCAGTCTAGTACTCGCCTAAGTATTTGAAAATCCTACCGAGTGGTGAGCCAGCCTCCCACTCGGGGGCTTAGCTGCAGTCCAGTACTCACCTAAATATTTGAAAATCCTACCGAGTGGTGAGCTAGGCTCCCACTCGGGGGCTTAGCTGCGAACCCGTTTCACCTAAGTGTTTGAAAATCCTACCGAGTGGTGAGCCAGCCTCCCACTCGGGGGCTTAGCTGCACTCCAGTACTCGCCTAAGTATTTGAAAATCCTACCGAGTGGTAAGCTAGCCTCCCACTCGGGGGCTTTGCTGCGAACCCGTTTCGCCTAAGTGTTTGAAAATCCTACCGAGTGGGGAGCCAGCCTCCCACTCGGGGGCTTAGCTGCGAACCCGTTTCGCCTAAGTGTTTGAAAATCCTACCGAGTGGAGAGCCAGCCTCCCACTCTGGGGCTTAGCTGCAGTCCAGTACTCGCCTAACTATTTGAAAATCCTACCGAGCGGTGAGCCAGCCTCCCACTCGGGGCTTAGCTGCAGTCCAGTACTCGCCTAAGTTTGAGAAATCCTACCGAGTGGAGAGCGACCCTCCCACTCGGGGGCTTAGCTGCAGTCCAGTACTCGCCTAAGTTTGAAAAATCCTACCGAGTGGAGAGCGATCCTCCCACTCGGGGGCTTAGCTGCAGTCCAGTACTCGCCTAAGTTTGAGAAATCCTACCGAGTGGAGAGCGACCCTCCCACTCGGGGGCTTAGCTGCAGTCTAGTACTCGCCTAAGTTTGAAAAATCCTACCGAGTGGACAGTGATCCTCCCACTCGGGGGCTTAGCAGCAGTCCAGTACTCGCCTAAGTTTGTGAAATCCTACCGAGTGGAGAGTGACCCTCCCACTCGGGGGCTTAGCTGCAGTCTAGTACTCGCCTAAGTTTGAAATATCCTATCGAGTGGAGAGCGACCCTCCCACTCGGAGGCTTAGCTGCAGTCTAGTACTCGCCTAAGTACGAAACACATCCCAATCCGCAAGGACGACGAGGTGCAGGTCGACTGCCACCTTCTCCTTGGGAGCTTCGCCACAAATACAACGTGCACTACATCCCACTCTGCAAGGACGACGAGGTGCATCTCGACTGCCACCTTCTCCTTCGGAGCTTCGCCACAAATACAACGTGCGCTCCATCCCACTCCACAAGGACGACGAGGTGCAGGTCGACTGCCACCTTCTCCTTCGGAGCTTCGCCACAAATACAATGTGCGCTCCATCCCAACCCGCAAGGACGACGAGGTGCAGGTCGACTGCTACCTTCTCCTTCGGAGCTGCGCCACAAATACAAAAGTTGTCTCGAGTGAAGAATGAGTTCCACTCGATGAAGAATTCATGAAGATATTCAATGATAAACCAAGTTCAGATAAATCCTAAAGGTTCCAGACCACAGATCGAAGTGCTCAGGCATTCAGCCCGAAAGAGTTTAACGGTTACAAAAACCACTCACCATTCCGAGGCAAATTTAAGGTGGGGCATAAAAATTTGTTCACTCCGCAGGAGGAGGACTGGCAGGCTCGACGAACTCGTCCAGGTCGACGCCGTCGGCGATCCGAGTGCCTGCAGCAAGAAAAGTCTCCATAAAAGATCGGAAGTCATGCCTCTGGGTGTTGGCGACCTTCATTGCTGTCAGCTTATCTTGTCGCACCTCCTTGCAGTGGACACGAACCAAAGACAGAGCCACATCAGCACCACACCGAGCAGAAGATTTCTTCCACTCCTGCACTTGACCAGGGATCTCGTTAGGTCGAGTCATCAGGGACTCAAGATCATTCTGGAGCGTGGCCCCTGGACGATCCATGACATGGCAACCTTCAGTCGAGCCAAGTAGTCCACAACACCGTCGATGCAGGATTCCAGTCGGAGCAGATTCATGGCAGTTTCATCTTTCACGGGAGAGTTGATGGGGTCCAAACCTGGCTCAATCCGCCCAGTCTCCTCCTCGAAGTTCTGGCAAAACTCTGCATCCATGATCCAAGGATAAGTCATTTTCGTATGCTGAGTCGACAAAAAAAACATCAGTCAGAAAAAAAATGTATACCTTCAAGCTTGATGAACAACTTCTTGGCAAGGCTCCTCAGATAGCTCTCCAGATCGTCCCTCCTGCGAGCGATGCCTTCCATCTTCTTGTACAGGTTGAGATTGTCCATCTTCAAGCGTGTGCACTCCTTGTTGGCTTCGTTCAGGGCAGATTTCATCTTGGCGTTCTCTTCTTCCAATTGGCCGACTGGAGCCAGTTTCTGTTCAGCCAGAGCGGTTCTGTCGTTAGCTTTCTTTTGAGCAGCAGCCAAATCCTGGTCCTTCTTCGCCAGAGCTTCGTTCAGTTTTTCTGCAAACTAGTATATTGCACTTGTATCACCATCTCTTCGCCAAACTAGTGCACCTATACAATTTACCATTGTATTGGGTGTGTTGGGGACACAAGAGACTCTTTGTTATTTGGTTCCAGGGTTGCTTGAGAGTGACCATCTTCATCCTACGCCTCCTACGGATTGATAAACCTTAGGTCATCCACTTGAGGGAAATTTCTACTATCCTACAAACCTTTGCACTTGGAGGCCCAACAACGTCTACAAGAAGAAGGTTGTGTGGTAGACATCAAGCTCTTTTCTGGCGCCGTTTCCGGGGAGGTGAGTGCTCGAAGGTATATCTTTAGATCTTGCAATCGAATCTTTTTGTTTCTTGTTTTAGCACCAATTTAGTTTATAAAAGAAAAACTACAAAAACAATGGAATTAAGATTGCCTCATATGCTTCATCTTTTTAATATCTATCATGAAAATAAGGATTCCGATAATTGTGCTCAGGTGTTAGAAGAAGAATGCATTAGAATGTTTGGCACTAAATATTTGAATGATGAGCATGATTGCAATGTTGTTAGTATAAATTCCTTGAATATCCATGATGCTAATGATATGCAAAGCCACAAGCTTGGGGAAGCTATGTTTGATGAAGATGATATTTTTTGTCCCCCAAGTTATGATGAGCAAATTTATTATGATTTAAGCGTTCCTCCTATTTATGATGATTATATTGATGAAAGTGGATTTGGAGAGGTCATGACTTTATTTTGTGATGAATCCACTATTCCGGAAGAGGTTCCAATTGATTATGAGAACAAAGTTGCTATCTATGATGATTATTGCGATGACTTGTATGCTATAAAGAATAATGATATCCATGAAACTTGTCATCATGATTTTAGTTTTCAATTGGGTTATGCCTCACATGATAATTATTTTGTTGAGTTTGCTCCCACTATTATTCATGAGAAGAACTTTTCTTGTGTGGAGAGTAATAAAATTTCTATGCTTGTAGATCATGAAAAAATGCTTTAGGTGCTGGTTATATTGTTGAATTCATTCATGATGCTACTGAAAATTATTATGTGGGAGGAATATATGCTTGTAGGAATTGCAATAATATCAAGTTTCCTCTCTATGTGCTTAAAGTTTTGAAGTTATGCTTGTTTTACCTTCCTATGCAAGTTGATTCTTGTTCCCACAAGTTGTTTGCTCACAAAATCCCTATGCATAGGAAGAGGGTTAGACTTAAATGTGCTAGTCATATTCTTCATGATGCTCTCTTTATGTTTCAGTTCTTATCCTTTATGTGAGCATCATTGAAATCATCATGCCTAGCTAGGGGCGTTAAACGATAGCGCTTGTTGGGAGGCAACCCAACTTTATTTTTGTTCCTTACTTTTTGCTCCTGTTTAGTAATAACTAATTCATCTAGCCTCTATTTAGATGTGGTTTTATGTTTTAATTAGTGTCTGTGCCAAGTAGAACCTTTGGGAATACTTGGGTAAAGTCTTGTTGATCATGCTGTAAAAAACAGAAACTTTAGCGCTCATGAGAATTGCTGTCATTCTTTATTGGAGAGTGATATTTAGTTAATTATTTTTGCAGAGGATTAATAAAAAATTCCTAAGGTCCACCAATTTATTTGATAATTTTATGAGTTCCATAATATATGTTTGATCCAGATTACTACAGACTGTTCTGTTTTTGACAGATTCTGTTCTCTATGTGTTGTTTGCTTATTTTGATGGATCTATGAGTAGTATCGGAGGGTATGAACCGTAGAAAAGTTGGAATACAGTAGGTTTAACACAAAAATATAAATAAAGAATGCGTTCATTACAGTACCTTGAAGTGGTGTTTTGTTTTCTTTCGCTAACGGAGCTTACGAGTTTTCTGTTAAGTTTTGTGTTGTGAAGTTTTCAAGTTTTGCGTAAAGATTCGATGCACTATGGAATAAGGAGTGGCAAAAGCCTAAGCTTGGGGATGCCCAAGGCACCCCAAGGTAATATTCAAGGACAACCAAAATCCTAAGCTTGGGGATACCCCGGAAGGCATCCCCTCTTTCGTCTTCGTTCATCGGTAACTCTACTTGGTGCTATATTTTTATTTACCACATGATATGTGTTTTGCTTGGAGCATCATTTTATTTTATTTAGTTTTGCTTGCTGTTTGAATAAAATACCAAGATCTTAAATTCTTAAATGTTAGAGAGTCTTCATATAGTTGCATAATTATTCGACTACTCATTGATCTTCACTTATATCTTTTGAGTAGTTTGTCATTTGCTCTAGTGCTTCACTTATATCCTTTTAGAGCACGGTGGTGGTTTTGTTTTATAGAAATAGATGAACTATCATGCTTCACTTATATCATTTTGAGAGTCTCTAAGCAGCATGGTAGTTTTCTTTGGTTATGAATTTAGTCCTAATATGATGGGCATCCAAGAGGGATATAATAAAAAATTTCATATAAAGTGCATTGAATACTATGATAAGTTTGATTCTTGATGATTGTTTTGAGATATGAGGTAATATTAGAGTCATGCTAGTTAGTAGTTGTGAATTTGAGAGACACTTGTGTTAAAGTTTGTGATTCCCGTAGCATGCACGTATGGTGAACTGTTATGTGATGAAATCGGAGCATGATTTATTTATTGATTGTCTTCCTTATGAGTGGCGGTCGGGGACGAGTGATGGTATTTTCCAACCAATCTACCCCCCTAGGAGCATGCAATAAAATATGATATGCAAGAATGACCTATGTATAACATTCCAAATTGAAAATTTGGGATGTTACATAGTTGTGGATTGTAGAAATACTTGTGTTGAAGTTTGGGATTCCCGTAGCATGCACGTGTGGTGAACCATTATGTAACGAAGTTGGAGCATGTGGTATTTATTGATTGTCTTCCTTATGAGTGGCGGTCGGGACGAGTGATGGTCTTTTCCTACCAATCTATCCCCCTAGGAGCATGCACATAGTACTTTGTTTCGATGGCTAATAGATTTTTGCAATAAGTATGTGAGTTCTTTATGACTAATGTTGAGTCCATGGATTATACGCACTCTCACCCTACCACCATTGCTAGCCTCTCTAGTACCGCGCAACTTTCGCCGGTACCATAAAACCACCATATACCTTCCTCAAAACAGCCACCATACCTACCTATTATGGCATTTCCATAGCCATTCCGAGATATATTGCCATGCAACTTTCCACCGTTCCGTTATTATGACACGCTTCATCATTGTCATATTGCTTTGCATGATCATGTATTTGACATCGTATTTGTGGCAAAGCCACCGTTCATAATTCTTCCATACATGTCACTCTTGAGTCATTGCACATCCTGGTACACCATCGGAGGCATTCATATAGAGTCATATTTTGTTCTAAGTATCGAGTTGTAATTCTTGAGTTGTAAGTAAATAAAAGTGTGATGATCATTATTATTAGAGCATTGTCCCAGTGAGGAAAGGATGATGGAGACTATGATTTCCCCATAAGTCGGGATGAGACTCCGGACGAAAAATAAAAAAACGAGAAAAAAGAGGCGATAAAAATAAGAGAAAAGGCCCAAATAAAAAAATCTAAGAAAATAAAATAAAAAATGAGAGAAAAAGATAAAAGGGGCAATGCTACTATCCTTTTACCACACTTGTGCTTCAAAGTAGCACCATGATCTTCATTATAGAGAGTCTCCTATGTTTTCACTTTCATATACTAGTGGGAATCTTTCATTGTAGAACTTGGCTTGTATATTCCAATGATGGGCTTCCTCAAAATGCCCTAGGTCTTCGTGAGCAAGCGAGTTGGATGTACACCCATTAGTTTCTTTTGTTGAGCTTTCATACATTTATAGCTCTAGTGCATCTGTTGCATGGCAATCCCTGCTCACTCACATTGATATCTATTGATGGGCATCTCCATATCCCGTTGATATGCCTAGTTGATGTGAGACTATCTTATCATTTTTTTCTTCTCCACAACCACCATTCTATTCCACCTATAGTGCTATGTCCATGGCTCACACTCATGTATTGCGTGAAGATTGAAAAAGTTTGAGAACATCAAAAGTATGAAACAATTGCTTAGCTTGTCATCGGGGTTGTGCATGATTTAAATACGTTGTGTGGTGAAGATGGAGCATAGTGTGACGCCCCCGATTCAATCGTACACTAATCATGCACGCAAATGTGTACGACCAAGATCAGGAACTCACGGGAAGATATCACAACACAACTCTAGACACAAAATAAAATAATACAAGCTTTATAGTACAAGCCATGGGCCTCGAAGGCTCGAATACAAATGCTCGAAGGCACAAGAGTCAGCGGAAGCAACAATATCTAAGTACAGACATAAGTTAAACAAGTTTGCCTTAAGAAGGCTAGCACAAACTGGGATACAGATCGAAAGAGGCACAGGCCTCCTGCCTGGGATCCTCCAAAACTACTCCTGGTCGTCGTCAGCGGGCTGCACATGGTAGTAGGCACCTCCCGAGTAGTAGTAGTCGTCATCAACGGTGGCGTCTGGCTCCTGGGCTCCAACGTCTGGTCGCAGCAATCAAGTATAGGAAGGGGAAAAAAGGGGAGCAAAGCAACCGTGAGTACTCATCCAAAGTACTCGCAAGCGAGGAGCTACACTACATATGTATGCATTGGTATCAAATGGAATAAGGGTATCATATGTGGACTGAACTGCAGAATGCCGGAATAAGAGGGGGATAGCTAGTCCTATCGAAGACTACGCTTCTGGTAACCTCCATCTTGCAGCAGGAGAAGAGAGTAGATGGTAAGCTCACCAAGTAGCATCATGTAGCATAACCCTAACTGATGATCCTCCCCTCATTGCCCTGTGAGAGAGCGACCACCAGTTGTATCTGGCACTTGGAAGGGTGTGTTTTATTAAGTATCCGGTTCTAGTTGTCATAAGGTCAAGGTACAAGTCCAAGTCGTCCTGTTACCAAAGATCACAGCTATTCGAATAGATTAACTTCCCTGTAGGGGTGCACCACATAACCCAACACGCTCAATCCCATTTGGCCGGACACACTTTCCTGGGTCATGCCCGGCCTCGGAAGATCAACACGTCGCAGCCCTACCTAGGCACAATAGAGAGGTCAGCACGCCGGTCTAAATCCTATGGCGCAGGAGTCCGGGCCCATCGCCCATTGCACACCTGCATGTTGCGAACGCATCCGGAAGCAGACCTAGCCTAGCAGGCGTTCTAGTCCAATCCGGCGCGCGCCGCTCAGTCGCTGACGTCACGAAGGCTTCGGCTGATACCACGACGTAGAGTGCCCATAACTGTCCCCACGTAGAGGGTTAGTGCGTATAGGCCAGTGGCCAGACTCAGATCAAATACCAAGATCTCGTTAAACGTGTTATTTTGAAATAACCGCGAATGCCGACCAGGGCCAGGCCCACCTATCTCCTAGGTGATGTCAACCTGCCCTGTCGCTTCGCCACAAAGATCCACTCAGAGGGCCGTCGGGACAAACGTCCTTTCAGACCCAATCCGTGAATCACTCGCGGGTACTCCTACGAGCCGACCCGTCTTTAGTCACACAAGTATCATATACTATGTATAGGTATATACCCGTGATCAACTCCCGAGTGATCACGGCCCGATAGTATAGCTTGGCAGACGGACAAGAATGTATGGCCATTGATGATAAACTAGCATCCTATACTAAGCATTAGGATTGCAGGTAAGGTATCAACAGTTGTAGCAACAATGATAGGCTATGCATCAGAATAGGATTAACGGAAAGCAGTAATAGGCTACACTACTCTAATGCAAGCAGTATAGAGGAGAGTAGGCGATATCTGGTGATCAAGGGGGGGGGGGCTTGCCTGGTTGCTCTGACAAGAGAGAGGGGTCGTCAACACCGTAGTCGTACTAGGTAGCAGCGGCGTCGGTCTCGGTGTCTAGCGAGAGAAGAGGGGGAAGAAACAATAAATATAATGCAAACAAATGCATGATGATGCATGACATGACAAAGCATGATGCTAGGTGTGCCCTAACGCGGTACGAGGTGGTATCAGTGAAGGGGGAAACATTCGGGAAAGTATTCCCGGTGTTTCGAGTTTTCGGACAGATGAACCGGAGGGGGAAAGTTGCGTGTTTGCTATGCTAGGGATGCGTGGCGGACGAACGGGCTGTGTATCCGGATTCGTCTCGTCGTTCTGAGCAACTTTCATGTTGAAAATATTTTAATCCGAGTTACAGATTAAAATATATGATTTTCTAAAGATTTTATTAATTTCTGGAATTTAATTAATTGTTTAAATTAATTCAAAATTGGATTTATAACATCAGCATGATGTCATGCTAACGTCAGCAGTCAAGAGGGTTGACCGGTCAACCTGACCAATGGGTCCCACTGGTCAGTGACACATTTTAATTAAACAATTTAATTAACCTAATTAGTATTAATTAGGAGGGTGGGCCCCACTGTCATACTAATTAATTAGCTAATTAACTAACCAGGTTAATTAGATAACTAATGTTTAATTAATTTAATTATATGTTTAGTTTAATTAATCAAAATTAATTAAGTTAATTATTTATGTAATTAATTAATTATATTTATTATATATATATATATTTACTTTTTTTAAAAACGTTCTGTGGGGGTTGGGGCCCCACATGTCATAGGCAAGGGGGCTATAGCGGGAGTGGGCTACGGGCATAGGGGCGCTAGCGCCCAGCCCGAACGGGCGAGGGAGATACGGGCAACGGGTGGGCGCCCGTTAACGGCGGTTGCGGCGGCTGATGATGGCGCACAGCGCGCGAGGCGACTGCGGGGCGGATCAGGGCAATGGTGCGGGGAGCCGGGTCAACGTGCGAGTGGCGGAGCAAGGCGGTGGTGGGGCGCAGCGGGCGGCGCCAGCAACGACAGGCGCACGCGGGGAAGGCCAGAGAAGGGGTGCTCCGACGGGGGTAGCCGAACGCGACGCGGGCAGAGCCGTGCCGGAGGTGCGGCGAGCAAGGGGAAGGGGTCCACGGGCGCGGGCCGGCACCAGGAGTCAGGGCGCGGAGCTATGGTGCTAGGCGACGACGGGACTGGCAGAGGAAAAGCCGGGCCACGGGCGGGTGCGGTGCACGGGCACGGTGCGGTGAGAGCGCACTCGGGACGGCGGGCATGGCAATGTCCAACACAGGGAGAGGAAGAGGGGAGAGGTCGGGGCCTCACCGGCAGGGTAGGGACTGGGCAGCGGTGGTCGAGGGGGTGACGGGGACGACGGTGTAGAGGAGGCAGTCCAGCGACGGCGTGGTGGTTCCAGGGTGAGGGCAGCTCCGGGCGGCGGCGATCCGGTGACGGGGCCGCGGGTGGTGGTTCGGGCCGGGGTGGTGGAGGCCGATGCGGGGAGGCGAGGTGGCGGAGGAGGTGGCATCAGGCTCGGGCATCGTCGCTGTCCTGGCGCAGTTGTCACGGCGAGGTGAGCGCTCTCCTCTCGATCCCGATCCAATCGGGGGAGAGGAGGGGATATTTTCGAGGGAGTGGGGGTAGCGGCCGGTTAGGGTTTGGGTAGTGGGGATATGGGGAGTAGGGGTGCCCAGTTGGGCCAGTTGGGCCGGCTTGGCCAACAGATGGGCGAGCTGGGCCAGTGGGGGGTCCCTTTCTATTTTTTGTTTGTTAATTTGTTTTCTGTTTCTGTATTTTCCTTTCTTTATTTATTTTCTTTTCTGTTTCAATTCATTTTAAATATTTGGGTCTTTTATAAAAGCATGGGTCCCACACCATAAACTCCTAGGTATTTATTTGCACACCTTGCACATTTTTGTTTTAATTTTTGAAAACTTTTGTTGTTTGCCAAATTTTGAATTTGAATTTTAATCGGTTTTGAACTAACGTGGGATTAGCGACAGTAATCGAAGTGACGTGGCATCATTAGCAGAGGTTACTGTAGCTAGATTATCCGGGCGTCACACATAGCCAGACTATATGATTTTGTAGGGATAGCTTTCTTTGGCCATGTTATTTTGAGAAGACATGATTACTTGGTTAGTATGCTTGAAGTATTATTATTTTTATGTCAATATTAAACTTTTGTCTTGAATCTTATGGATCTGAATATTTTTGCCACAATAAAGAGAATTACATGGATAAATATGTTAGGTAGCATTCCACATCAAAAATTCTGTTTTTATCATTTACCTGCTCGAGGACGAGCAGGAATTAAGCTTTGGGGATGCTGATACGTCTCCAACGTATCTATAATTTTTGATTGTTCCATGCTATTATATTATCTGTTTTGGATGTATATGGACTTTATTATACACTTTTATATTATTTTTGGGACTAACCTATTAACCAAGAGCCCAATGCCAGTTTCTGTTTTTTCCTTGTTTTAGAGTACTTCTTCCTCCTATATAATTTTTGATTGTTCCATGCTATTATATTATCTGAGGGTATGTATCCGTATCTATGTGTTTGATCTCTCTCTCTCTCGTGTTCTTGTGGTGGTACGATCTTGATGCATCGCGACCTTTGCTATTATAGTTGGATCTTATGATGTTTCTCCCCCTCTAGTCTCTTGTAATGGATTGAGTTTTCCCTTTGAAGTTATCTTATCGGATTGAGTCTTTAAGGATTTGAGAACACTTGATGTATGTCTTGCATGGGATAACCGTGGTGACAATGGGTTATTCTATTGATTCACTTGATGTATGTTTTGGTGGTCAACTTGCGGGTTCCGCCCATGAACCTATGCATAGGGGTTGGCACACGTTTTCGTCTTGACTCTCTGGCATAAACTTTAGGGAACTCTTTGAAGTACTTTGTGTTGGTTTGAATAGATGAATCTGAGATTGTGTGATGCATATCGTATAATCATATCCACGGATACTTGAGGTGACATTGGAGTATCTAGGTGACATTAGGGTTTTGGTTGATTTGTGTCTTAAGGTGTTATTCTAGTACGAACTCTAGGATAGATTGAACGAAAAGAATAGCTTCATGTTATTTTACTACGAACTCTTGAATAGATCGATCAGAAAGGATAACTTTGAGGTGGTTTCATACCCTACCATAATCTCTTTGTTTGTTCTCCGCTATTAGTGACTTTGGAGTGACTCTTTGTTGCATGTTGAGGGATAGTTATATCATCCAATTATGTTATTATTGTTGAGAGGACTTGCACTAGTGAAAGTAGGAACTCTAGGCCTTGTTTCCTAGCATTACAATACTGTTTGTGCTCACTTTTATCATTAGTTACCTTGTTGTTTTTATATTTTCAGATTACAAAAACATATATCTATGATACGTCTCCAACGTATCTATAATTTTGATTGCTCCATGCTATATTATCTACTGCTTTGGACATTATTGGGCTTTATTATCCACTTTTATATTATTTTTGGGACTAACCTATTAACTGGAGGCCCAGCCCAAAATTGTTGTTTTTTTGCCTATTTTAGGGTTTCGAAGAAAAGGCATATCAAACGGAGTCCGAACAGAATGAAACCTTTGGGAACGTGATTTTCTCACCGAACAAGACCCAGGAGACTTGGACCCTATGTCAAGCAACCAACAACGAGGCCACGAGGTAGGGGGCGCGCCTACCCCCCCCCCCCCCCAGGCGCGCCCTCCACCCTCGTGGGCCCCCTGTTGCTCCACCGACGTACTTCTTCCTCCTATATATACCTACATACCCCCAAACGATCAGATACGGAGCCATAACCATAATTCCACCGTCGTAACTTCCTGTATCCACGAGATCCCATCTTGGGGCCTGTTCCGGAGCTCCGCCGGAGGGGGCATCCATCACGGAGGGCTTCTACATCAACACCATAGCCTCTCCGATGAAGTGTGAGTAGTTTACCTTAGACCTTCGGGTCCATAGTTATTAGATAGATGGCTTCTTCTCTCTTTTTGGATCCCAATACAATGTTCCCCCCTCTCTTGTGGAGATCTATTCGATGTAATCTTCTTTTTGCGATGTGTTTGTTGTGACCGATGAATTGTGGGTTTAAGATCAAGATTATCTATGAACAATATTTGAATCTTCTCTGAATTCTTTTATGTATGATTGGTTATCTTTGCAAGTATCTTCGAATTATCAGTTTGGTTTGGCCTACTAGATTGATCTTTCTTGCAATGGGAGAAGTGCTTAGCTTTGGGTTCAATCTTGCGGTGTCCTTTAACAGTGACAGTAGGGGCAGCAAGGCACGTATTGCATTGTTGCCATCAAGGATAACAGGATGGGGTTTTTATCATATTTCATGAATTTATCCCTCTACATCATGTCATCTTGCTTAAGGTGTTACTCTGTTTCCATGAACTTAATACTCTAGATGCATGCTGGATAGCGGTCGATGAGTGGAGTAATAGTAGTAGATACAGGAAGGAGTCGGTCTACTTGTCTCGGACGTGATGCCTATATACATGATCATACCTAGATATTCTCATAACTATGCTCAGTTATGTCAATTTCTCAATAGTAATTCGTTCACCCACCGTAAAATACTTATGCTCTTGAGAGAAGCCACTAGTGAAACCTATGGCCCCCGGGTCTATCTTCATCATATTAATCTTCCAATACTTAGTTATTTCCTTTGCTTTTTACTTTGCTTTTAGTTTACTTTGCATCTTTATCACAAAAATACCAAAAATACTATCTTATCATATCTATCAGATCTCACTCTCGTAAGTGACCGTGAAGGGATTGACAACCCCTTATCGCGTTAGTTGCGTGGAGTTATTTGCTTTGTGCAGGTACTAGGTACGCGCGCGTAACCTCCTACTGGATTGATACCTTGGTTCTCAAAAACTGAGGGAAATACTTACGCTACTTTGCTGCATCATCCTTTCCTCTTCAAGGAAATCCAACGCAGTGCTCAAGAGGTAGCAAGAAGAATTTCTGGCGCCGTTGCCGGGGAGGTTCGTGCAAGTCAAGATTTGACTCCCGACAACGAGCCATTTCTGGCACCGTTGCCGGGGAGTCTACGCAAAATTGAACATACCAAGTACCCATCACAACCCTTATCTCCCGCATTACATTATTTGCCATTTACCTCTCCTTTTCCTCTCCCCAACTTCACCCTTGCCGTTTTATTCGCCCTCTCTCTCTATATCCTCCTTCTCTTTCTCTATTTGCCTCTTTTTGCCCGCTTGTTTCTTGTTTGCTTGTGTGTTGGATTTCTTGCTTGTCATGATGGCTCAATATAACACTAAATTGTGTGACTTTACCAATACCAACAACAATGATTTTATTAGCACTCCGATTGCTCCTCTTACCGATGCTGAATCTTGTGAAATTAATGCTACCTTGTTGAATCTTGTCATGAAAGATCCGTTTTCTGGCCTTCCTAGTGAAGATGCCGCTACCCATCTAAATAGCTTCATTGATTTGTGTGATATGCAAAAGAAGAAAGATGTGGATAATGATATTGTTAAATTGAAGCTATTTCCTTTTTCTCTTAGAGATCGTGCTAAAGCTTGGTTTTCATCTTTGCCTAAAAATAGTATTGATTCTTGGAACAAGTGCAAAGATGATTTTATCTCTAAGTATTTTCCTCCCGCTAAGATTACCTCCCTTAGAAATGATATTGTGAATTCTAAGCAACTTGGTCATGAACATGTTGCACAAGCTTGGGAGAGGATGAAATTAATGATACGTAATTTCCCTACTCATGGTTTGAATTTGTGGATGATTATACAAAAAATTTATGCCGAATTGAATTTTGCTTCTATAAATATTTTAGATTCGACCACGGGAGGCACTTTTATGGAAATCACTTTAGGAGAAGCTACTAAACTCCCAGATAATATTATGGTTAATTATTCTTAATGGCAACTGAAAGATCTACTAATAAAAAGGTGCATGCGATAGAAGAAATTAATGTTTTGAGTGGAAATATGGATGAACTTATGAAATTATTTGCTAGTAGGAGTGTTTCTTCTGATCCTAATGATATGCCCTTGTCTACTTTGATTGAGAATAATAATGAATCCATGGATGTGAATTTTGTTGGTAGGAACAATTTTGGTAACAACGTGTATAGAGGAAATTTTAATCCTAGGCCTTATCCTAGTAATTCCTCTAATAATTATGGTAATTACTACAACAATTCTTATGGAAATTATAATAATAAGCCCTCTGATTTTGAATCTAATATTAAAGAATTTATTACTTCACAAAAGAATTTCAATGCTTTGATTGAAGAAAAATTGCTTAAGATTGATGAGTTGGCTAGGAACATTGATAGAATTTCTCTTAATGTTGATTCTTTGAAACTTAGATCTATTCCTCCTAAGCATGATAGCAATGAGTCTCTCAAAGCCATGAGAATTTCCATTGATGAGTGCAAAGAAAGAACTGCTAGGATGCGTGCTAAGAAAGATGCCTTTATAAGAGCGTGTTCTTCTAGTTCCTATGAAAATAAAGATGAAGATCTAAAAGTTATTGATGTGTCCCCTATTAAATCTTTGTTTTGCAATATGAATCTTGATAATGATGGGACTGAATATGATCCACCTTTACCTAGAAGGCGTTCCAAAAATTTGGAGTTTTTAGATCTTGATGCTAAACTTGATCAAAGTGGGATTGAAGAAATTAAAACCCTAGATGTTGCTAAACCCACTATTTTGGATTTCAAGGAATTTAATAATTAAAATTGATCTTTGATTGATTTTATTTCCTTGTTGCAATCCGTGCTAAATTCTCCTCATGCTTATAGTCAAAATAAATCGTTTAGTAAACATATCGTTGATGCCTTGATGCAATCTTATGAAGAAAAACTTGAGTTGGAAGTTTCTATCCCTAGAAAACTTTATGATGAGTGGGAACCTACTATTAAAATAAAAATAAAAATCATGAATGCTATGCTTTGTGTGATTTGGGTGCTAGTGTTTCCACGATTCCAAAGACTTTGTGTGATTTGTTAGGTTTCCGTGATTTTGATGATTACTCTCTAAACTTGCACCTTGCGGATTCCACTATTAAGAAACCTATGGGAAGAATTAATGATGTTCTTATTGTTGCAAATAGGAATTATGTGCCCATAGATTTTATCGTTATTGACATAGATTGCAATCCTTCATGTCCTATTATTCTTGGTAGACCTTTCCTTAGAACGATTGGTGCAATTATTGATATGAAGGAAGGAAATATTAGATTCCAATTTATGTTAAGGAAAGGTATGGAACACTTTCCTAGAAATAAAATTAAATTACCTTATGAATCTATTATGGGAGCCACTTATGGATTGCCTACCAAAGATGGCAATACCTAGATCTATCCTTGCTTTTTATGCCTAGGTAGGGGCGTTAAACGATAGCGCTTGTTGGGAGGCAACCCAATTTTATTTTTATTCCTTGCTTTTTGCTCCTGTTTAGTAATAAATAATTTACCTAGCCTCTGTTTTGGTTGTGTTTTTTGTGTTTAATTAGTGTTTGTGCCAAGTAGAACCGTTGGGAAGACTTGGGGAAAGTCTTGATATCTTGCTGTAAAAAACAGAAACTTTAGCGCTCACGAGAACTGCTGCCATTTTTATTTGGACATTGCTATTTAGTTAATTATTTTTGAAGATGATTAATAGATAAATTCCTCAAGTCCAGAAATTTATTTTATAATTTTTGAGGTTCCAGTCTTGCGCTAGATACAGATTACTATAGACTGTTCTGTTTTTGACAGATTCTGTTTTTCGTGTGTTGTTTGCTCATTTTGATGAATCTATGGCTAGTAAAATAGTTTATAAACCATAGAGAAGTTGGAATACAGTAGTTTTAACACCAATATAAATAAATAATGAGTTAATTACAGTAAGTTGAAGTGGTCTTTTGTTTTCTTTCGCTAACGGAGCTATATTCTACTTTAAGTTTTGTGTTGTGAAGTTTTCAAGTTTTGGGTAAAGATTTGATGGATTATGGAACTAGGAGTTGCAAGAGCCTAAGCTTGGGGATGCCCATGGCACCCCCAAGATAATCTAAGGACACCTAAAAGCCAAATCTTGGGGATGCCCCGGACGGCATCCCCTCTTTCGTCTACTTCTATCGGTAACTTTACTTGGAGCTATATTTTTATTCACCACATGATATGTGTTTTGCTTGGAGCGTCTTGTATGATTTGAGTCTTTGCTTTTTATTTTACCACAATCATCCTTGATGTACACACCTTTTGAGAGAGCCATACATGATTTGGAATTTTTTAGAATACTCTATGTGCTTCACTTATATCTTTTGAGTTATATAATTTTGCTCTAGTACTTCACTTATATTTTTTAGAGCACGGTGGTGGAATTGTTTTACAGAAACTATTGATCTCTCATTCTTCACTTAGATTATTTTGAGAGTCTTAAATAGCATGGTAATTTGCTTTAATAATCCTAATATGCTTGGTATTCAAGAATAGTAAAAACTTTCTTATGAGTGTGTTGAATGATATGAGATGTTTGATACTTGATAATTGTTTTGAGATATGGAGATGGTGATATTAAAGTTGTGCTAGTTGAGTAGTTGTGAATTTGAGAAATACTTGCGTTAAAGTTTGTGATTCCCGTGGCATGCACGTATGGTGAACCGTTATGTGATGAAGTCGGAGCATGATTTATTTTTTGATTGTCTTCCTTATGAGTGGCGGTGGGGGACGAGCGATGGTCTGTTCCTACAAATCTATCCCCCTAGGAGCATGCGCGTAATACTTTGCTTTGATTACTTGTAGATTTTTGCAATAAGTATATGAGTTCTTTATGACTAATGTTGAGTCCATGGGTTATACGCACTTTTCTTCCTTCCACCATTGCTAGCCTCTCTAATACCGCGCACTTTTCGCCGGTATCATACACCCACCATATACCTTCCTCAAAACAGCCACCATACCTACCTATTATGGCATTTCCATAGCCATTCTGAGGTATTTTGCCATGCAACTTTCCATCGTTCCGTTTATTATGACACACTCCATCATTGTCATATTGCTTAGCATGATCATGTACTTGACATCGTATTTGTGGCAAAGCCACCATTCATAATTCTTTCATACATGTCACTTTTGATTCATTGCATATCCTGGTACACCGCCGGAGGCATTCATATAGTGTCATATTTTGTTCTAAGTATCGAGTTGTAATTGTTTAGTTGTAAGAAAATAAAAGTGTGATGATCATCATTATTAGAGCATTGTCCAAGTGAGGAAAGGATGATGGAGACTATGATTCCCCCACAAGTCGGGATGAGATTCCAGACGAAAAATAAATAAATAAGAGAGAAAGAAAAGAGGCCATAAAAAATAGAAAAGGCCCAGATAAAAAAATGAGAGAAAAAGAGAGAAGGGACAATGTTACTATCCTTTACCACACTTGTGCTTCAAAGTATTACCATGATATTCATGATAGAGAGTCTCTCATTTCCCTAGGTCTTCATGAGCAATCAAGTTGGATACACACCCACTTAGTTTCTTTTGTTGAGCTTTCATATACTTATAGCTCTAGTGCATCCATTGCATGGCAATCCCTACTCACTCACATTGATATCTATTGATGGGCATCTCCATAACCCGTTGATACGCCTAGTTGATGTGAGACTATCTTCTCCTTTTTTGTCTTCTCCACAACCACCATTCTATTCCACATATAGTGCTATATCCATGGCTCACGCTCATGTATTGCGTGAAGATTGAAAAGGTTTGAGAATGTCAAAAGTATGAAACAATTGCTTGGCTTGTCATCGGGGTTGTGCATGATTTAAATATTTTGTGTGGTGAAGATAGAGCATAGCCAGACTATATGATTTTGTAGGGATAACTTTTTTTCCATGTTATTTTGAGAAGACATGATTGCTTTGTTAGTATGCTTGAAGTATTATTATTTTTATGTCAATATTAAACTTTTATCTTGAATCTTTCAGATCTGAATATTCATAGCACAATTAAGAAGAATTACATTAAACTTATGCCAAGTAGCATTCCACATCAAAAATTATGTTTTTTTATCATTTACCTACTCGAGGATGAGCAGGAATTAAGCTTGGGGATGCTTGATACGTCTCCAACGTATCTATAATTTTTGATTACTCGATGCTATATTATCTACTATTTTGGACATTATTGGGCTTTATTATCCACTTTTACATTATTTTTGGGACTAACCTATTAACCGGAGGCCCAACCCAGAATTTTTGTTTTTTTGCCTATTTTAGGGTTTCAAAGAAAAGGAATATCAACGGAGTCCAAATGGAATGAAACCTTTGAGACGTGATTTTCTCACCGAACAAGACCCAGGAGACTTGGACCCTACATCAAGCAACCAACAGGGAGGCCACGAGGTAGGGGGTGCACCCACCCCCCAGGCGCGCCCTCCACCCTTGTGGGCCCCCTGTTGCTCCACCAACGTACTTCTTCCTCCTATATATACCTACGTACCCCAAACGATCAGATACGGAGCCAAAACCCTAATTCCACCGTCATAACTTCTTGTATCCACGAGATCCCATCTTGGGGCCTGTTCCGGAGCTCCGCTGGAGGGGGCATCCATCACGGAGGGCTTCTACATCAACACCATAGCCTCTTCGATGAAGTGTGAGTAGTTTACCTCAGACCTTCGGGTCCATAGTAATTAGCTACATGACTTCTTCTCTCTTTTTGGATCTCAATACAATGTTCTCCCCCTCTCTTGTGGAGATCTATTCGATGTAATCTTCTTTTTGCGGTGTGTTTGTTGAGATCAATGAATTTTGGGTTTAGGATCAAGATTATCTATGAACAATATTTGAATCTTCTCTGAATTCTTTTATGTATGATTGGTTATCTTTGCAAGTCTCTTCGAATTATCAGTTTGGTTTGGCCTACTAGATTGATCTTTCTTGCAATGGGAGAAGTGCTTAGCTTTCGGTTCAATCTTGCGGTGTCCTTTAACAGTGACAGTAGGGGCAGCAAGGCACGTATTGTATTGTTGCCATCGAGGATAACAAGATGGGGTTTTTATCATATTGCATGAATTTATCCCTCTACATCATGTCATCTTGCTTAAGGTGTTACTCTGTTTCCATGAACTTAATACTCTAGATGCATGCTGGATAGCGGTCAATGAGTGGAGTAATAGTAGTAGATGTAGGCAGGAGTCGGTCTACTTGTCTTGGACGTGATGCCTATATACATGACCATACCTAGATATTCTCATAACTATGCTCAATTCTGTCGATTTCTCAATAGTAATTCGTTCACCCACCGTAAAATACTTATGCTCTAGTGAGAAGCCACTAGTGAAACCTATGGCCCCCGCGTCTATCTTCATCATATTAATCTTCCAATACTTAATTATTTCCTTTGCTTTTTTACTTTGCTTTTATTTTACTTTGCATCTTTATCACAAAAATACCAAAAATATTATCTTATCATATCTATCAGATCTCACTCTCGTAAGTGACCATGAAGGGATTGACAACCCCTTATCGCGTTGGTTGCGAGGTGTTATTTGCTTTGTGCAGTTACTAGGGACGCGTGCGTAACCTCCTACTCGATTGATACCTTGGTTCTCAAAAGCTGAGGGAAATACTTATGCTACTTTGTGCATCATCCTTTCCTCTTCAAGGAAACCCAACACAGTGCTCAAGAGGTAGCAATCTACCATCCATATTGCACTTGTATCACCATCTCTTTGCTGAACTAGTGCACCTATACAATTTCCATTGTATTGGATGTGTTGGGGACATAAGAGACTCTTTGTTATTTGGTTGCAGGGTTGCTTGAGAGACACCATCTTCATCCTACGCCTCCTACGGATTGATAAACCTTAGGTCATCCACTTGAGGGAAATTTGCTACTGTCCTACAAACCTCTGCACTTGGAGGCCCAACAACATCTACAAGAAGAAGTTTGTGTAGTAGACATCAATGGCACATGACAATAGTATTGTCCTTCATACCTGGGCAGCCCTTGCACCTCCTCTGTCTATTGTGTCTTGCAAGCCCGCATATAATTGCGTTCTTAGGTTTCCTTTATGTCTTTTCATGCAGTCTATTTGTACTGCACTACTGCAAAATTCCTGCAAAGGCATCCATATTGAACTGCAATTTAAGCTTTTCACACACCAGCAAGTGCCTACATGCTTTCTCTTGCATTTTGCACCTTCTTTTATTGTGCAATTTATATTTCCTCTGTACCCATCTTCTCCGTAGTGGAATAACAATGGATACTGCACAACCATGAATTTTGAATGGTTCTCAGATATTCTTCTTGGTCTCATGTCTTTGTACTGAACAATGATATCATTTACTTTTCCATTCTCTGTTGTATCATTGACAATCAAGGCTGCTACTTCAGTTGCAGATGGCATGTCATGTCATGCTAATCTCACATTGTGATAGTTCAAGTCTGGTACTTTAGTTGCAGATGGTATGTCATGTCGTGTTAATCTCACGTGGATAGTCACCTTTGAATTCATCCCTTGCCATTCTGAGTGTTTTTGCTAGTCTATTATCTTTATCCAATATATTTTTAAAGTCCTTGACAATGGGAGGATCTATTGATTCCCTTTTATCTTCTGATGTTGATGCATCAACTCTGATTCTTACCTCATTTGTAGTGGCATAGGTGTGCAACTACGCCATGCATGGTTTGTCTTTACCTTCAGGTAGTAGAGTACCTATCTGTGATATTTTTGGCCATTCATTCCAAATACATAAGGCACGAGACCATTTTTTCTGTGTCTACCTCTCCTCCCATTGATGTGAAAGCGAACATGGAGTTGTACAATCTGATATTGTGCATGTAGTTCTTTCTTCCACCTCTTTACGAACTAAAAGCATTTGATTGTGTTGTCGCACCTTGAATTGAAGACGTGCATTATACTACTGATTATGTTCTTGCTGTTAAGAAATATTGAAATCTAAGAATAAGATAAGATTGCAATTGAGGATGAGAAGTTGATGTACAACAATGACTGAAAATCCACAAGCAGAACTTAGGAGAAGTTTAAAAAGCCATTTTACATGAATTAAAAGCTTTTGATTGTGTTGTCATACCTTGAATTGAAGACATTAGTTGTTCTGCCGTTTCTGCTCTTACTTTTAAGAAAATATTGAACTTTATGTCAGTTCTATATGATCTTTGCAGATGGTCCACCTGCTGGAGGTGATCTGCTCACCTGATGGAATCGTTGGCACACAATTGAGAAGATTGGGGCACTCGCTCGTGAGAGTTCTTTTTAGAGGTCTTTTTTAGGAAAACCTGATGGAGCCGATGGCACAATCAAGGAGGATGGCACAATCAAGGAGATTGGGGCACTGGCTCGTGAGAGTTCTTTCTTTAGGGAAAGCCATCATGGTGATGTATATTGATTTGGAATAATAGTACATCATCGGCAAGAACGACAAGAAAAAAAGTTGGAGGGTTGCTTGTGATGGTATGAGTTGAACCTATGGTGAGTTTTGTTTATGAGATCGTGAGATTGATTGTAAGATTTGTGTAAAGAACACGGGACAGACCAAAAAATGGTCTGTGAGATCAGCGTATAGGATATGGCAAAAAGACAAAATGGCATGCATGCAATTGATCATTGTAGGGTTGGATATTTTGGAAGAATCCATCAACGTACATACCTTGCCCTCGGCCGCAGCTCATGCATGCTGCATATTGGTAAAGGGAGCCACCTCGAAGGAGGCGACATGTGCCTTTTAGCCCTATATGTGCTTGTTCTTCGCTTGAAAGACGCCAATCCAATGGCCATGAGGATGGCGTAGCCAAGCTAGGGTTTGTTGTGATCTTTTTTTAGCTTGTTTCTTCTCGTTTGGTTGTTCACCGGATGATTTTCTAGAGGAAAAAAAGATAAGAGATGGGGAAAGGGACGATTTGCTACATTATAATGGCAATGGTGGGTAATTTTCAAGTTGAATCTAATCTAACGGTGATAAAGTTTTCTACCTATTAAATTAACGGTTAGATGTTTCTAATTTTTGTGGTAATTTCTAGCGTAAAAAGGGACGATTTGCTACATTATAATGGCAATGGTGGGTAATTTTCAAGTTGAATCTAATCTAATGGTGATAAAGTTTTCTACCTATTAAATTAATGGTTAGATGTTTCTAATTTTTGTGGTAATTTCTAGCATAATTTTCTTTTCTTTGGTTAGCTCATCAAGCACTTTTTATATATAAATAGATAATACTTCAAGCATACTAATAAAGAAATCATGCCTTTTAAAAATAACATGGCAGAAGAAAGTTATCCCTACAAAATCATATGGTCTGGTTATGCTCCATCTTCACCACACGAAGCATTCAAGTCATGCACAACCTCGATGACAAGCCAAGCAATTGTTTCATACTTTTGATGTTCTCAAACCTTTTCAACTTTCACACAATACATGAGCGTGAGCCATGGATATAGCACTATAGGTGGAATAGAATATGATGGTGGAGGTTGTGTGGAGAAGACAAAAATGGAGAAAGTCTCACATCAACGCGGCTTGTCAACGGGCTATGGAGATGCCCATCAATTGATGTCAATGCGAGGAGTAGGGATTGCCATGCAACAGATGCACTAGAGCTATAAGTGTATGAAATCTCAAACTGAAAACTAAGTGGGTGTGCATCCAACTTGCTCGCTCATGAAGACATAGGGCATTTGAGGAATCCCATCGTTGGAATATACAAGCCAAGTTCTATAATGAAAATTCCCACTAGTATATGAAAGTGATAACTCAAGAGATTCTCTATATGAAGAACATGGTGCTACTCTGAAGCACAAGTGTGGTCAATGGATAGTAACATTGTCCCTTCTCTATTTTCTCTCATTTTTTATTTTTTTCTCATTTTTTATTTTTTTAAGGCTTCTTTGGACTCTCTTTTTTTTGGGGGGGGGGCTTCTTTGGCCACTTTTATTTTGATAACCTCACATGGGACAATGTTATAATAATGATGATCATCACACTTTTATTTACTTACAACTCAATATTACAACTCGATACTAGAACAAAATATGACTCTATATGAATGCCTCCGGCGGTGTACCGGGATGTGCAATGATCTAGCGTAGCAATGACATAAAAAACGGACAAGCCATGAAAACATCATGCTAGCTCTCTTCTGATCATGCAAAGCAATATGACAATGAATGCTCAAGTCATGTATATGATGATGATGGAAGTTGCATGGCAATATATCTCAGAATGGCTATGGAAATGCCATAATAGGTAGGTATGGTGGCTGTTTTGAGGAAGATATAAGGAGGCTTATGTGCGATAGAGCGTATCATATCACGGGCTTTGGATGAACCGGCGAAGTTTGCACCGACTCTCAAGGTGAGAAAGGACAATGCATGGTACCGAAGAGGCTAGCAATGATGGAAGGGTGAGAGTGTGTATAATCCATGGACTCGACATTATTCATAAAGAACTCACATACTTATTGCAAAAATCTATTAGCCATCGAAACAAAGTACTATGTGCATGCTCCTAGGGGGACAGATTGGTAGGAAAAGACCATCACTTGTCCCGACCGCCACTCATAAGGAAGACAATCAATAAATACCACATGCTCCAACTTCGTTACATAATGGTTCACCACACGTGCATGCTACGGGAATCCCAAACTTCAACACAAGTATTTCTACAATCCACAACTATGTAACATCCCAAATTTTCAATTTGGAATGTTATACATAGGTCATTCTTGCATATCATATTTTATTGCATGTTCGTTTCGCAATCCTCGATATCCTAAGCAACTCAAGGACCCTCGGAGAGAGTTGGGGATTTCCCAGATTCCATATTAGACTTATATCAAATATTGAAACGATTATTTTGGTTTTAATTAGTTTTCTCTCCGAAAATATTCCATATTAATATATGAGATGAGATAATATGACTTCTCCAAAATAACTGAAATATTGGAGGAAAATATTAAAATCATTTATTTGATTTTATTTGCATTAGAAAAATTGCATGTTTTCAAAACTGCATTTTAGGGCCAAGAAAATGTTCATCTTATTCTAAATATTTTATTTAGACGGCGAAAATTTGTTTTGGCATTTTTAGATTTTTATTTTATTTTCTAGGATTTATTTTCTGTAAGGCGGAATTATTATTTAAAAAAAACTCCCAATCGCCGACTGGGCCGAAACCCAACCGGGCCGGCCCAACCGCCCCCGCGCCGCCGCCTTCCCTCGCGCGCGTGCCGCCGCCGACTCGGACAAGGAGTCCGGCCGGGACTCCTCTTCACCGCCGCCTTGGCCCCTCCTCCAAGCCAAGCCGCCCCCCTTTATATACTCCCGCCCCGAGCTGCCACCACCAGCAACCGCCGCCGCCGCAGCCCCGCCGCCGCCCCACGCCGCAGTGCCTCGCCGCCGCCTTGCCCCGCCGCCGCAGCCCCGGCAGAGCCCGCGTCTCGCCGGACCCGACGAGGTAGCCGTTCGCTGCTGTTTTTTTAAGAAACCGTTTCGTTTTTTTAGAAAACCCTAGTTCATTTTTTTAGATCGGTTTGCCGGTTTTTCCCGGTTTTTCTTTTTAGCGGACGTTTGTTCGTACGTTCATTTTAACGAACGGTTTTCGCTAGTTACTTACAGATAACGAACACTCGTTTGTTAGCCTGTTCGTCAGTTTTCTTTTATCGGATTAATCCACGATTATTTCTGATCGTGATTTCTGATCCGATTTTCGTTTTAGTTTTTCTTTACGCTCGTTAGTCGGAATCAGGCGATTCAAATGCCTAGATCTTCGTCTCGAGACCCTCTTTCCGCTTAACCAACTCGAACAAGATTTTTGTACTGTAAAATTTGACCTTAATTCAATTTCGTTGCTCTGTTTGGTTTGATTCTTTTTGCAAACCGGAGTTCTTAAGTTGAACTTTCCGGTTAGATCTTCTTATTTGAGTTTTACCCGTGCTTCTTTGTTAGTTGCTTATGTATGCTATTGTTTGTCTGCGACAGAATTCTCGGAGTGCGAAGCATGTTATTTGGAGTCTGTAGGTTACACGGATCGTCAGCAAGGCAAGTAACACTTTTATCACATCCCTTTATCACCCAGTTTTTATGCATTAGTTCCAATCCTCAAACATTGAATGGTTAGGATGTCATTTAACATGTGGGTTGGGAAGTAGTTGATGAGGTAGAACCTATTGCCCTGTTACATTCAAACCCTTGGGAGTTACTTCTACGCTTTGCTTATATTGCTATGCTATGCTCGTAGACGTGGTTTGGGTGAGTGAAATCCATGACAGATGTGAGATTGTTAATTAATGGTTCAACTTAAGGTGGCAACTTAAATTTACATCTGGGTGGATTGAGGCACCTAGAGTACCCAGTGTTGCCTGTATTTTTGGAAATCCCGGAGTACCCGTGTGATCTTCCTATGGACCGCCACCCAGGCTCAAAGGGAACTGAGATTATTCATGCTAGAAACTTCCGTGTGCAGCCACAAGCTAATATGGGCTCTAGCATAGTTGAGTAAGTTACGTGAAGCTCTTGAAGAGGTAGATCAGCAGGTAGTGGGTTTGTAGGTTTGGTATGGTCTATCTGGAGTAGAGAGTTAATGTTTCTGAAAGACTGTGTCTCGGTCATCCGTTTCTCAAACACCATGTAGTGCGAGAAATCCAACGGAGGCGATCGAGTCTTGTGGGGAAAAGTGCGCAAACCTCTGCAGAGTGTATAAACTAATCATGGTTAGCCGTGTCCCCGGTTATGGACAAATCTTGAGTATCTATTACTTGGAGTATCTTAAGTATCTCATCACTCTTAATTAATAATGTTGGGTTGTTAACCACTTTAATTGGGATTGAGTTGGAGGAACCTTCTCAATTTTGTTTCAACTACCATGATAGTAAAATTTAAAATCTATTCCTTTGTCGTAGGAAAAAAATTGGCTTTTCGCAAAACTGTAACCATAGAGCTTTCCACCAGCCAAATAAGCATGTAGTCATAGCTTTATTCTGTTCTTGCTCTACTGTGTTACTTTGCCAACATATTCCATGTGCTGACCCGTTTTCGGGCTGCAACGTATTATGTTGCAGACTTTTCAGACGAGGAGTAAGGTTCCTTAGGTCACTGCCGTGCAGCTCAGCTATGCCGTTGGAGTTGATTGACTCACTTTATCTTCCAAGCCTTCCGCTATTATTGTATTAGATGGCCTTAAGCCATATTTATTGTAATAAGTTCTCTTTTGAGACATCCGATGTAATAAGTGTGTGATTGCTACTCTGTTATAAATCCTTCGAGTACTGTGTGTGTCAGCATTACCAATCCAGGGATGACACTGAAGCACAGAGACTTGACCGTTTGAGGTCGGGTCGCTACAAAGATGGTATCAGAGCACACGCTGAGTGTAGGACACGACCACTAAGCTAAAGCCCTAGATCACTATTCTCTTCTCATTTTTGACTCCTCTCCATTTTCTACTCTTTAGGATGGCGTTGATGAAGAACAATTTTGCACAACTGGATGAAGACCCACCTTTTGGACGACACTTGAAGGAAGTCACTAGGTACTTGAATAGAGGAATACCAAGCTTCACCAGGACATAAACGCCACTTTACCAAAAGAGGAGCGATGGATGATTCAAGTTCAAATTCCAGGAAGGACCTTCACGCCAGTCACTAAGCCCATAGAATTTTCCTTCGACGCACCAACCTGGAGTTTAGGAAAGAGTATGGCAGCTCACATCACCATGGGACGCATTCGAGAAGTATATCACAAGGATCTTAAGGACACTATCTACCAGATATGTGGGCGCCGAGACGAGCAATGGGAGGTGATCAGAACCAGGAAGGATAGATCAATTGCAGCTTTCATCCAGGAACTAAACCAACACATTTGACGCCAGGAGAATCAGATGTGCGTAGACATGATAGATTTGAAGAAGGCGAAGACAAGGATCGTCGAGCTAGAAGAAGAACTTAAGTCTACACGCGATGGATATGAGGAGGAAATTGCGACACTACTAGAGAAGAATGACGACCTCATTAAGAAGATCGGAATATTTATGGGAGACCCCACTCCAGTAGAAGAAGAATAACCCAAGGAGATTCGCCTGGAGGACTACATAATCATCGACGACACCGAGACTGACCTGAGCGATGACGACTTTGAAGATGAAGCTGGAGCAGATATCATGGAGTCTGCAACCGAGGAATATTTTTAGTAGACCACCACATCAGTAGTAGTATTCCACCGTGTAAATAGAGTAGTTCGAGCACTTTTACCATAGTTAGATCAATTGTATGCCCTTGCTTGTTTGATTGAGTGAAATGATTGTGTTTGTCTCATGTGCATACGGGTAGTGCTTTCTCATTAGACCTCATTCTATTCTAATCTCTCCCCTCTAAAACCCATCAGATGCCTCCGAGACGTGACCCCGGATTTGCATTCCCACACGAGCTCACTCAGTTGATTCAGCAGCAGAATACCCTGATGCAGTTGTTAGTTCAGAATCAGGGCAACAACAACAATAATCCACCACAACCACCAGTTGACAACTTAGCCTGTTTTCTGAGGTTGCAACTGCCGGTGTTTTCCAGTAGCATGGAGCCTAGAGTAGCAGATGATTGGCTCCACAAGATTGGAAGGGAGTTGACCACTGCAGGATGTATTAATGCTGAGAAGGTGCGTTTTGCTGCACATCAGTTGGATGGACCAGCAGCATCATGGTGGGAGAATTACACTATCACCTACCCTATAGCCACGGTGACATGGGACCAATTTCAGCAAGCTTTCCATAAAGCTCATGTCTCCATTGGAGCTATGAGTATGAAGAAGCATGAGTTTCGCAACTTACGCTAGGGGAACCGTACTGTGGCTCAGTACGTGGATGAGTTTACCAAGTTATCTCGCTATGCCCCTGATGATGTGGCCACAGATGCCGCAAAGCAGGAGAAGTTTATGGAAGGGCTGAATGATGAGATGAGTATGTAGTTGATGGTGGCAACATTCACCAACTACCAGGAGTTGGTAGATAAGGCTCTTATGATTGAAGGGAAGCACCAGCAGATTGAGAACCCTAAGAGGAAATATAGACAAGGGAGGTATAACTCAGGAGCTCAGCAGAAGCCTCGCCTAACCCCGAACTCGGGAGGACTTGTTCATACCCATGGAGGCCATAACCATAATGGAGGAAGTAACCATAATCATACTGACCCAAGGAATGGGAATGGGAATGGAGCAAGCAACAATCAGAACCGCCCCAATCCAGCCATACCCACCAAGAGAGACCTAAGTCACGTTACTTGTTTCAAGTGCGGGAAGACTGGACACTATGCCACAGAGTGCCCTGAAGGAAAGAATGGAAACGGAAATGGGAGCGCTGGGAAGAAGCCCAATCCATTCAACAAAGGACAAGTGAACCACGTTAACATGGAGGAGGTTGAAGAGCAGCCGGACGCGGTAATAGGTATGTTTTTGGTTAAAGTCATTTACCGCTCTTGTTCTATTTGATACTGGTGCATCGCATTCATACATATCAAGGGGATTTGTGGATAAGTTTAAACTACCAACCCAAACCCTTAGGACCCCTTTGTTAGTAAGTTCACCTGGAGTAGAGTACATGGCTAGTCGATGGTGTGATCGATACCCCTAACCATTGGCACCCATGTTTTTTCGTCTGACCTAACTATCTTGGAGTCACAAGGATTGGATGTGATATTAGGCATGGACTGGATGTCAAAGTATGGAGGAAGTATTGACTGTGCTAGTAAGTCAATTTATCTCACCACCCCGGAGGGAAAAAGGATTAAGTATGTATCTAGGCATGTGTCTAGGAGGAGCCAAGTGAATACCCTCATGGGAGTTGTTCAGGAGGAAGTGCCTGTAGTGAGGGATTACCCGGATGTTTTTCCAAAGAAGTTACCAGCCATGCCACCAGATCGAGACATCGAGTTTTTGATAGAGCTACTGCCAGGTACCGGGCCAATATCCAAGAGACCCTATCGGATGCCCGCGAATGATCTGGAGGAAATTAAGAAACGGATCAAGGAGTTGTTGGAGAAAGGATACATTCGAAGGAGTTCATCACCTTGGGGAGCCCTAGTGCTTTTGGTGGAGAAGAAGGATAAATCCCTAAGAATGGTTGTTGATTATCGGGCCTTGAATGAAGTAACGATCAAGAACAAGTACCCACTTCCGATGATCAATTATCTGTTTGATCAGCTGCAAGGAGCTAAGGTGTTTTCGAAGATCGATTTGCGATCGGGATACCATCAGTTGAAGATTCGAGAGAAAGATATACCAAAGATAGCATTCACCACGCGTTACGGATTATACGAGTATACGGTCATGTTGTTTGGGCTGACCAATGCCCCTGCCTATTTCATGAGCATGATGAACAAGGTGTTCATGGAGTATTTGGATAAGTTTGTTGTGGTGTTCATTGATGATATCATGGTATATTCGAGGAATGAAGAGGAACACAAGGAGCATTTGCGTTTAGTTCTCGAGAAACTAAGGGAACACCAGTTGTATGCCAAGTTCAGCAAATGCGAGTTTTGGTTGAAGGAAGTCGGATTCCTTGGACATGTTATATCAGGAGAAGGTATAGTAGTAGACCTCAGCAAGGTTCAGTCAGTCACTGAATGGATAGCACCCACTTCAGTTAGCGAGATCCGCAGTTTTCTTGGACTCGCAGGATACTATCGGAGATTCATTGAGAATTTTTCCAAGATTGCGAAGCCAATGACGAAGTTATTAAAGAAGGATACCAAGCTTTAATGGACAGAAGACTGCGAGACAAGTTTTTAGGAGTTGAAGAAACGTTTGACTACAGCCCCAGTGCTGACGTTGCCAGATATACATAAGGATTTCCAAGTGTATTGTGACGCCTCTCGCTTGGGACTTGGATGTGTGCTTATGCAGGACGGAAGAGTTGTTTCGTATGCCTCGCGACAGCTAAAACCTCACGAGTTGAATTATGCCACGCATTATTTGGAGTTAGCAGCCGTAGTGCATGCATTGAAGACTTGGAGACATTACCTTATTGGAAACCGTTGTGATGTTTACACGGATCATAAAAGTTTGAATACATCTTCACACAGAAGGAACTGAACCTTAGGCAAAGGAGATGGTTGGAGCTTATAAAGGATTATGACATGAAGTTGCACTATCATCTAGGAAAGGCTAATGTCGTAGCCGACGCTTTGAGCCGAAAGAGTTATGCTAATATCCTTGCGAGTAAGGGAGTGCCAAAGGAGTTAGCAGAGGATATCATGGAACTTCGATTAGAGATTGTTCCTAGAGGTTTTGTTGCAACAATGGAGGTTCAGTCTACATTGTTGGGAAAGATTCGAGAAGCTCAGAAGGAAGACAAAGAGATTGGTGAGATAAAGGAGAAGATGAGCAAAGGAAAGGCCAAGGGTTTTCGTGAGGATGAGCATGATACCTTATGGTTTGAGGACCGGATATACGTGCCCAATAACACAGATATCAGGAAGTTAATACTACAGGAGGCTCATGACTCACCATACTCGATACACCCCGGAAACACCAAGATGTATTTGGCTTTGAAGGAACGTTTCTGGTGGACAGGTATGAAGAAGGATATTGCCGAGTATGTAGCCGTATGTGATGTATGTCAGAGAGTGAAGGCAGAGCATCAAAAGCCGGCAGGATTGTTACAGCCCATGCCAATACCCGAATGGAAGTGGGATAAACATGGCATGGATTTTATCACCGGTTTACCCAGGACCAAATCAGGATATGATTCCATATGGGTAGTAGTTGACTGTTTGACCAAAGTGGAACATTTTATCCCAGTGAAAACAACTTATACAAGTGCGAAGTTGGCCAAGATATATATGTCCAGGATCGTATGTCTGCATGGAGTTCCGAGGACCATCGTATCAGATAGAGGAACACAGTTTACTTCAAAGTTTTGGCATCAGTCACACCAGACTTTGGGTACGAGATTGGAGTTCAGTACAGCATTTCACCCGTAGATGGATGGACAGACCGAGAGAGTCAATCACATTCTAGAGGACATGTTGAGAGCCTGTGCACTAGATTATGGATCTAGTTGGGATGACAATTTGCCTTATGTAGAGTTCTCATACAACAATAGCTACTAAGCCAGTTTGAAGATGGCACCATTCAAAGCCCTGTACGGACAAAGGTGCAGAACGCCGTTAATGTGGGATGAAGTAGGAGACCGACAGTTGTTTGGACCAGACTTGATCAAGGAGTCTAAAGAGAAGGTTAAGTTGATTCGTGATAGACTAAAGATTGCATAGTCTAGGCAGAAGTGTTTTGCGAACTCAAAACACAAGGAGGTAACCTATGAAATTGGAGACAGAGCATATCGGCGAGTATCACCTTTGCTAGGAGTGAAATGTTTTGGAGTTAAGGGAAAGTTAGCCCCGAGACTTGTAGGACCATATTGTGTTTTGGAACGGATGGGAGAAGTTGCCTACAAGTTGGAGTTACCTGAAGGACTGTCAGGACTCCACGATGTGTTTCACATTTCCCAGTTGAAGAAGTGTCATGCTGAGATGGCCGACATACCACTAAGAGATACCGTACCCTTGGAGGCGATTCCATTGGACAATGATTTGACGTATGAGGAGAAGCCAGTCAAGATTTTGGAGTTTACCAGTCGAGTCACCCGCAGCATGGTCATCAAGTTTTGTAAAGTTCAATGGAGCCACCATACTGAGGATGAAGCCACCTGGGAACGAGAGGATGACCTTCGCAAAGACCACCCAAACCTATTTTCTAGCCAACCTGAATCTCGAGGGCGAGATTCATCTTAAGGGGGGTAGGTTTGTAACATCCCAAACTTTCAATTTGGAATGTTATACATAGGTCATTCTTTCATATCATATTTTATTGCATGTTCGTTTCGCAATCCTCGAAATCCTAAGCAACTCAAGGACCCTCGGAGAGAGTTGGGGATTTCCCAGATTCCATATTTGACTTATATCAAATATTGAAACGAGGATTTTGGTTTTAATTATTTTTCTCTCCGAAAATACTGCATATTAATATATGAGAGGAGATAATATGACTTCCCCAAAATAATTGAAATATTGGAGGAAAATATTAAAATCATTTATTTGATTTTATTTGCAAGAAAAATTGCACGTTTTCAAAACTACATTTTAGGGCCAAGAAAACGTTCATCTTGTTCTAAATATTTTATTTAGACGGTGAAAATTTGTTTTGGCATTTTTAGATTTTTTTATTTTATTTTCTATGATTTATTTTCTGTTCGGCGGAATTATTATTAAAACAAATTCCCAAGCGCCGACTGGGCCGAAACCCAGCCGGGCCGGGCCAACCGCCCCCCGCACCGCCGCCTTCCCTCGCGCGCGCGCGCCGCCGCCGACTCGGACGAGGAGTCCGGCCAGGACTCCTCTTCGCTGCCGCCTTAGCCCCTCCTCCAAGCCGAGCCCCCCACCTTTATATACTCCCGCCCCGAGCCGCCACCACCACCAACCGACGCCGCCACAGCCGCCGCTGCCCCACCCCGCAGCGCCTCGCCGCCGCCCCGCGCCACAGTGCCTCGCCGCCGCCTTGCCCCGCCGCAGCCCGTGTCTCGCCGGACCCGATGAGGTAGCCGTTCGCCGCTGGTTTTTTTAAAGAAACCGTTTCGGTTTTTTTAGAAAACCCTAGTTCGTTTTTTAGATCGCTTCGCCGATTTTTCCCGGTTTTTCTTTTTAGCGGATGTTCGTCCGTACGTTCATTTTAACGAACGGTCTTTGCCCGTTAGTTACAGATAACGAACGCTCGTTCGTTAGCCTATTCGTCGGTTTTCTTTTATCGAATTAGTCCGCGATTATTTCTGATCCAATTTTCGTTTTAGTTTTTCTTTTCGCTCGTTAGTCAGAATCAGGCGATTCAAACGCCTAGATCTTCGTCTCGAGACCCTCTTTTCTCTTAACTATCTCGAACGAGATTTTGGTACTGTAAAATTTGACCTTAGTTCAGATTAATAAACGGATCTTGTTTCTTTCGCCATTTGAGTTTCGTTGCTCCGTTTGGTTTGATTCTTTTTGCAAACCGGAGTTCTTAAGTTGAACTTTCCGGTTAGATCTTCTTATTTGAGTTTTACCCGTGCTTCTTTGTTAGTTTCTTATGTATGCTATTGTTTGTCTACGACAGAATTCCCAGAGTGCGAAGCGTGTTATTTGGAGTCTATAGGTTACGCGGATCGTCAGCAAAGCAAGTAACACTTTGATCATATCCCTTTATCACCCAGTTTTTATGCATTAGTTCCAATCCTCAAACATTGCATGGTTAGGATGTCATTTAACATGTGGGTTGGGAAGTAGTTGATGAGGTAGAACCTATTGCCCTGTTACATTCAAACCCCTGGGAGTTACTTCTACGCTTTGCTTATATTGCTATGCTATGCTCGTAGACGTGGTTTGGGTGAGTGAAATCCATGATAGATGTGAGATTGTTAATTAATGGTTCAACTTAAGGTGGCAACTTAAATTTACATCTGGGTGGACTGAGGCACCTGGAGTACCCAGTGTTGCCTGTATTTTTGGAAATCCCGGAGTAACCGTGTGATCTTCCTATGGACCGCCACCTAGGCTCAAAGGGAACTGAGATTATTCATGCTATAAACTTCCGTGTGCAGCCACAAGCTAATATGGGCTCTAGCATAGTTGAGTTAGTTACGTGAAGCTCTTGAAGAGGTAGATCAGCAGGTAGTGGGTTTGTAGGTTTCGTATGGTCTATCCGGAGTAGAGAGTTAATGTTTCTGAAAGACTGTGTCTCGGTCATCCGTTTCTCAAACACCATGTAGTGCGAGAAATCCAACGGAGGCGATCGAGTCTTGTGGGGAAAAGTGCGCAAACCTCTGCAGAGTGTATAAACTAATCATGGTTAGCCGTGTCCCCAGTTATGGACAAATCTTGAGTATCTAGTACTTGGAGTATCTTAAGTATCTCATCACTCTTAATTAATACTGTTGGGTTGTTAACCACTTTAATTGGGATTGAGTTAGAGGAACCTTCTCAATGATGTTTCAACTACCATGATAGTAAAATTTAAAATCTATTCCTTTGTTGTAGGAAAAAAATTGGCTTTTCGCAAAACTGTAACCATAGAGCTTTCCACCAGCCAAATAAGCATGTAGTGATAGCTTTATTATGTTCTTGCTCCACCGTGTTACTTTGCCAGCATAATCCATGTGCTGACCCATTTTCGAGATGCAACGTATTATGTTGCAGACTTTTCAGACGAGGAGTAAGGTTCGTTAGGTCGCTGCCGTGCAGCTCAGCTATGCCGTTGGAGTTGATGGACTCACTTTATCTTCCAATCCTTCTGCTGTTATCGTATTAGATGGCCTTAAGCCATATTTATTATAATAAGTTCTATTTTGAGACATCCGATGTAATAAGTGTGTGATTGCTACTCTATTATAAATCCTTCGAGTACTGTGTGTGTCAGCATTACCGATCCAGGGATGACACTGAAGCATAGAGACTTGACCGTTTGAGGTCGGGTCGCCACAAACTACCCACTAGCATGACTCTAATATCACCATCTTTATATTGCAAAACTATTGCAAGGAATCAAACATATCATATTCACTGATCTACAAGTTTTATATAGGATTTTATGACTAACCATGTGAATGACCAATTCCTATCATCTCTCTAAATAGATATAAGTGAAGCAAGAGAGTTTTAATTCTTTCTACAAAAGATATATATGCCCATGCTCTAACAAATATAAGTGAATCAAAAGAGCATTCTACAAATGGCGGTTTTCTATCTGAAGAGAAACAAGCAATCCAAACTTCAAATGATATAAGTGAAGCACATGAAGCGTTCTATAAAGCCATACTCAAAAGATATAAGTGAAGTGCAATGAGCATTCTATAAATCAACCAAGGACTATCTCATACCAGCATGGTGCATCAAAGAAAATTAAAAACTAAATGCAAAGGACGCTCCAAGGTTTGCACATATCGCATGAACGAAACGAATCCGAAAACATACTGATACTTTTGAAGAAAGATGGGATGCCTTCCTGGGCATCCCCAAGCTTGGACGCTTGAGTCTCCTTGAATATTTACTTGGGGTGCCTTGGGCATCCCCAAGCTTGAGCTCTTGCCTCTCCTCCTTCTCCTCACATCGAGACCTCCTCGATCTTCGAACACTTCATCCACACAAAACTCAACAGAAAGCTTGGTAAGATCCGTTAGTATAATAAAGCAAATCACTACTCTAAGTACTATTGCAAACCAATTCATATTTTGTTTTTGCATTGTAGCTATTGTAATATAACTTTTCCCTGGCTTAATCCACTAATAGAAATCGATAGTTTCATCAAAACAAGCAAACTATGCATCAAAAACGGAATATGTCTTAAACATGACAGTCTATAGTAGTCTGAACATTCTCCATACTTCTGGCACTCCAAAAATTCTGAAAAATTTAGGAAAAATAAACAATTCGTATAGAAAGACAGTGCATAAGGTTTCAGAACCGTTTGACATTCCAGTAAAAAATGTAAAATCGTGCACTACATCCAAAGTTTCTATTTTGCACCTCACAAACCAACAAGCAATGTAAACATCCTAAAGGAAAATCTTGGCACATTATTTTTATAGTACAATGTATTTTTACTTTATAAAAGCACACAATAGAAATAAATGACTATCTAGGACTTCTGGGTTGTCTCCCTGGCAGCGCTTTCTTTAAAGCCATTAAGCTAGGCATATAGTGCTCAAGTAATGGATCCACCCAGATCCCAAGGTATATCAAAGCCAATTTTAATTAACAATGATTTTTGATTCAATAGTGAGCACAAAGTAACATATATCATGAAACAACGAAGTCTAACTCTCTTCCTATGCATGGCATGTCATAAAAGAACAATTCATGCACACATAGTAAAGGCCAATGCATAGTATAAACAGTTTCTTGTAATTTTATCATATTGGAAACATGGAGAGGCGGAGATGTTGTTCCTATCTCATGATAATCGCAAGTAGGAGCAGCAAGCACATGCATATTATATCTATCAAAATCATCATGTGTAGTAGTAAAATGCAACCCATCAATATAATCCTTAATAAGGGAAAACTTCTCTGATGTAGTGTAGTCGGGAGAATTCAAAAAGATAATAGGACTATCATGCGTGGGTCCAATAGCAACAATTTCATGTTTAATATAAGGAACTATAGCAAGTTCATCTTCATAAGCATAATTCATATTGGCATCTTGGCCACAAGCATAGCAAGCATCATAAAAAAGGAAATTTCAAAAGAATCAATGGGATCATAACAATCATCATAGCATTCATCCTTCGATAGGAATGAAGGGACATTAAATAATGTATGAGTTGGAGAGTTGCTCTCATTAGAAGGTGGGCACGGGTAGCTAATCCCATCTTCCTCCTTTTGTTCTTCGCTCTCCTCATCATCTTTTTCATCCAATGAGCTCATAGTTTCATCAATTTCTTCTTCCATAGACTCCTGCAAATATTAGTCTCTTCTCGGACATCAGAGACTTTCTCAATAAATTCATCAATATCTAAATTGTATTTATAATTCTCATAGCAATATTTGAGGATATCTAAATTTTCAGGTCTATAAACTGAATCATCAAAATCTTCAAACTCTTTAAACAAAGATTCAATTTCACAAGCACCCTTAAAAGCAACAAATTCTTCTATTCGTTCCACATCATAGTAATCATATATACCATTAGCATAAGAAGCTAATGTTTCATTATCATTAAATTTAGATGAAAAGGGAAAGTGTGGAGCCTTCATCCAAGAGCAACAAGTATAATCATATCTCAAGCATAGTTACCGAGCATACCTATGCAACATATAAATTTGATCCCATAATAGTTTCCCTTTTTGAGTCAAGCGATAATCCCTAAAGTATTCACGTTGATCCAACGTGTCTCCCATTACATAATTGAATGCGGTTTTCTTAGGATTATTAAAGTAGTGCATAATATCTTTCACATAATGAGCGTCGAGGGTTTTAGGAGGTTCCCCATCTCCATGAGTAGCAAGTAAACCTAATTTTTTGGTATTTCGTGTTCCATATCCATAACTAAAGATACAGAACAACTTAGAACAACAAATAAAAATTACTTAGTGATAAAGCAAATAAGCACACACGAGAATATTCACCCCACGCTATAACTCCCCGGCAACGGCGCTAGAAAAAGGTCTTGATAACCCACAAGTATAGGGGATCAATTGTAGCCTCTTTCGATAAGTAAGAGTGTCAAACCCAATGAGGAGCTAAAGGTAGAACAAATATTCCCTCAAGTTCTATCGACCACCGATACAACTCTACATACGCTCAACGTTCGCTTTACCTAGAACAAGTATGAAACTAGAAGTACTTTGTAGGTGTAATGGGATAGGTTTGCAAGAATATAAAGAGCACGTAAATAAAACTAGGGCTGTTTTAGGTAAAGAAGCAATAAAGTTAGTATAGTGAGTGTGGAAAAGTGGTGGTAAGAGTTGCGAAATTGTCCCTAAGCAATTGACTATGTTACTAGACCGATAGCAAGTTTTATGTGGGACAGGCCACTGCTAGCATGTCATCCCTGACTTGGAATTCTATCCACTTACGATTGGAACTATTAGCAAGCATCCGCAACTACTAACGTTCATTAAGGTAAAACCCAACCATACCATAAAGATATATTGGTCCCCCTTCAATCCCGTATGCATCAATTTCTATGCTAGGTTGAAGCTTCTATCACTCTTGCCCTCCAATACATAGTCCTATCAAAATACAACTAACCCTATGGTTTGATCCACGCGCGCGCTCATATGATGGGCACCAAAGGACAGCAACATAACCGCAAGCAAATTAAACCAATCATAGCAATTCACCAATTACCGATAGGACAACAAAAATCTACTCAGACATCATAGGATGGCAACACATCATTGGATAATAATATGAAGCATAAAGCACCATGTTCAAGTAGAGGGTACATCGGGTTGCGGGAGACTGGACTGCTGTAGATAGATGGGGGAAGGTGGTGAAGATGTTGGTGAAGATGACGGAGGTGTTGGTGTAGATCGCCGTCACACGATGATGGCCCTGGCGGCGTTCCGGCACCACCGGAAGAGAGGGGGAGAGGGCCCCCTTATTCTTCCTTGACCTTCTCCCTAGATGGGCGAAGGGTTTCCCCTCTGGTCCATGGCCTCCATGGCAGCGGAGGGGCGAGAGCCCCTCCGAGATTGGATCTGTCTCTCTGTCTCTCTCTGTTTCTGCGCTACAGATTCAGGCCTTTCACCATTTCTTATATTCCCGGAGATCCATACCTACGATTGGGCTAAAAAATTTAACATGATTTCTATCTAGATATTGTCTTTCTTGCGGTGAAAGAAGGGCACCAACTGCCTTATGGGGTGGCCACGAGGGCCCGGGGCACGCCCCTGCCTCGTGGCCCCCTTAGGCATCGTCTCGCGTTGATTCTTCTTCCCAATATCACATATATTCCAAAAAAATCTCTGTTAGTTTTTCTCCTATTTGGACTCCGTTTGGTATGGATTTTCTGCGAAACAGAAAACAAGCAACAAACAGGAACTAGCACTTGGCACTGTATCATTATGTTAGTCCCAAGAATAGTATAAAAAGTTGCCAAAGGTATATAAAAGTTGTAGAATATTGGCATGGAACAATCAAAAACTATAGATACGACGGAGACGTATCAAGTACCTTCAGAGTGTAGAGAAGAGACAACTCCAGGGAGGAGGTGACTTCCAGAATTCCCGCCGGAGAGAAGAAATAATGTTTTTATTTTGTGTGAAGCTAGTTAAACAAAAAAATGATTTAAACCGACTTGGATGATTCTTTTTGTACATTGGGTTTCTATTTATAGGTTGGAGGGAGGCTCTAAGGTCTGTAGCTAGGAAATGTGAGACTAAATGGAAACAAAAAGAAAGACTACCAACATACGGGGAAACGAAGGGCGCACACATGCGTGCAATTTCACCCAAGAGAAAAGAAAACTGAGAAACAAAAGAAATGAGAGAAAAAATGAAGGGAAATGGTCAGCTGGGCTTGGCGCAAAAAAACTGGGGCGCACTATAGTTTGCTGGAGTGCTGCTGCTGCTGCTATGGTCCGCACATGCGCAAGGAATAGTAGCGGGTCGTTTGGATGAACAATTTACGGATGAATAACGTTTCCTTTTTTATAAACATAGAAAGAAAAATCAAAACAAACAAATGTAATAAAACTACTATATAGGCATATAATATGCAAAAAATCATAAAAATATAAAGAATAATATGAACAATTTTTCAGTTTCAAATAAATTAACTATAAAATCTCAAAATTCAAATATTGCTACTATTGCATTAAAAGCCAATGAAAATCACTTTTAAAATACCAAAATGACTTCAGTTTTTTTATCCTGATTTTTTGTTGAAGGTAATCATTTTACCCTTATTTACAAATATTTATTTTTAGTAGAAAAATAATTTGAGTAAAAACCAAATAAGTCATAATTGGGTTTGAATTTGAATTTCAAACCACTTTCAAATCTTTTCTGTTTTCCCTTATTCAAATATATTTCAAAATTTTCTAAGAAATTTGAAGGGTCAAATTCCTTCTCTCTTTTGAATAAGTTTCTAGAGGATTTGAACTTCAAAACTCCATTTGAACTAAAAGAAAAAGTGAAATTTCAAAAGGAACTAAAGGGGCTTTCAAATTCATTCTTTAAACTTCCAACTCTCTTTCTTATAATTTGAAGAAGTAATTTTATCTTGTCTCATGAAACTCATTGAGTTACATAAAGTTTCTGAATTTGAAATATTTTGAAATGGAATCCAAATCTTTTCAAAGACCCGATTTCATTTCTTTGATGGTAGAAATCATGTCATCTTCACTCTAGGGTTTTCTGTTTGAATTGAATTTGAATACATGGAGAATAAATGCAAGAATGTAAGTTTTGGGAAAGTCCTTTTATTCCCTCTCATTCAACGTTCAAAAGTTTCGAATTTCACTCAATTTCACACAAAATCAATCACACAACAATCAAAAAAACAATCATAATTATTTATTTAATATAATATTCCAAAATTTAGAATTTTGGGATGTTACACAAACATCGGCTTCTGTCCATCAGCAGGGTCTTCAGCATTGTACAAACCCTTCAATAGGTCAGGAATCATATCATCTTCATGCCCATCCTCTTCTTCCAAACCAGAATTCTCTCGCAAAATCTTTTCCATAAAATCAATGCCAGCATCACCACCACCCATCATATGAGGGGCTTGTGTATCAGCTTCAATATGTTGAGGTTGTCCATCTAAAGGTTCTCCATGATATATCCATCTATCATATGTGTTAGCCATCCCATTAAGAAGCACTGATCTTCCACTCTTCCTTGAGCTATTCTTGAACGATTGAGAAATTCATAGCATGGGCAAAGAATGACGACATCCTTGGCAAAATTTGCCAGAACAAATTGCATGAATTCATCAACTCCCTTTATATGTTCTTTGGAAAACCTTCTAACTCTTTTCTAATCCAGCTTCTATCAATCTGCCAAAGACAACATATTGTTGCAACTTAGCAATCAATTTAAGTGCATCAATATTAGTTAGTGAAAATGGATGGCAGTAATGGCAGCTAAATAATCTAGAAAATTTGGTATGCTAATTGCCTAACCACAACGTTGAAACAAACCAAACTGTAAATCAAACAAACATTGAAATTGGCATGAATTTAAGTCGCATAGAAGGCTAAATCAAGTTAAACCAAACCAAGATTTAGAAGGATCATGTTTCAGGGAAGACCAAGCAAGTTAGCTCCTAACAATTACTATGCAGTTCTATCAATTACAATTACTATGCTCCTAACAATCTCTGGACAAACAACTGAAGAATTCTTAACAAACAAGTAGAAGAACCCCTAACAGTGCATCAACAAAATTCATCTATGCAGTATCTACCAAACAAGCTAGCTAGCTCCTAACTCCCAACAGTGCATCAACAAAAATATCTATGCTAAAGAACATCTGACTAAAATCCATGTTGTTTCCCCATGCTCGGCGACGAGGTGCAGATAGTGAGAGAGGAGAGGGAGGAGGGGTGTATATCGGCGACGGCAGGTCGTGGCCCCCCATGCTCGGTGGCAGCAAGTCACGGTCGTCGAGCCGACTGGCGAGCACACTGATGACCCACAAGTATAGGGGATCTATCATAGTCCTTTCGATAAGTAAGAGTGTCGAACCCAACGTGGAGCAGAAGGAAATGACCGGCGGTTTTCAGCAAGGTATTCTTTGCAAGCACTGAAATATCGGCAACAGATAGTTCTGTGATAAGATTATTCGTAATGGGTAACAAGTAACAAAAATAAACAAGGTGCAACAAGGTGGCCCAATCCTTTTCTTAGCAAAGGACAAGCCTGGATGAACTCTTATATAAAGTAAAGCGCTCCTGAGGACACATGGGAATTGTTGTCAAGCTACTTTTCATCATGTTCATATGATTCATGTTCGTTACTTTGGTAATTTGATATGTGGGCGGACTGGTGGTTGGGTGCTGCTCTTCCTTGGACAAGCCTCCCACTTATGATTAACCCCTCTTGCAAGCATCTGCAACTACAAAAGAAGAACTAAGATAAATCTAACCATAGCATGAAACATATGGATCCAAATCAGCCCCTTACGAAGCAACGCATAAACTAGGGTTTAAGCTTCTATCACTCTAGCAACCCATCATCTACTTATTACTTCCCAATGTTTTCCCCTAGGCCCAAAGAATGGTGAAGTGTCATGTAGTCCATGTTCACATAACACCACTAGAGGAAAGACAACATACATCTCATCAAAATATCAAACGAATAATAAATTCACATGATTACTTATAACAAGACTTCTCCCATGTCCTCAGGAACAAACGTAACTACTCACAAAGCATATTCATGTTCATAATTAGAGGAGTATTAATTATCATTAAGGATCTAAGCATATGATCTTCCATCGAATAAACCAACTAGCATCAACTACAAGGAGTAATCAATACTATTAGCAACCCACATGTACCAATCTAAGGTTTTGAGACAAATAGCGGATACAAGACATGAACTAGGGTTTGAGAGGGGATGGTGCTGGTAAAGATGTTGATGGAGATTACCCCCTCTCGACAAGAGGACCATTGGTGATGACGATGGCGATGATTTCCCCCTCCCAGAGGGAAGTTTCCCCGGCAGAATGATACGTCCATTTTGCATCATGCTTTTATATTGATATTTATCGCATTATGGATGTTATTACACATTATATCACAATACTTATGCCTTTTGTCTTTTATTTTATATGGTTTGCATGAAGAGGGAGAATGCCGACAGCTGGAATTCTGGACTGGAAAAGGTGCAAATATTAGAGATCTATTTTGCACAACTCCAAAAGTCCTGAAACTTTATGGAGAATGTTTTTGTAATATATAAAAAATATTGGGTGAAGAAAGCACCAGAGGGGCCACCTGGCAGCCACAAGGGTGGAGGGCACGCCTTAACCCCTGGGCGCACCCCCCGTCCTTGTGGGCCCCCTAGCAGGCCCCTGACACCCATCTTCTCCTATATGGTGTGTTTTTACCTGGAAAAAATCAGAAGGAAGCTTTCGGGACGAAGCGCCGCTGTCTCGAGGCGGAACTTGGGCAGAACCAATCTAGGGCTCTGGCAGAGCTGTTCTGCAGGGGAAACTTCACTCTGGGAGGGGGAAATCATTGCCATCGTCATCACCAACGATCCTATCATCGAGAGGGGGTCAATCTCCATCAACATCTTCACCAACACCATCTTCTCTCAAACCCTAGTTCATCTCTTGTATCTGATCTTTGTCTCAAAACCTCAGATTGGTACATGTGGGTTGATAGTAGTGTTGATTACTCCTTGTAGTTGATGCTAGTTGTGGTTTATCCGGTGGAAGATTATATTTTCAGATCCTTAATGATAATTAATACTTCTCTGATTATAGAACATGAATATGCTTTGTCGGTAGTTACATTTGTTCCTGTGGACATGTGAGAAGTCTAGTTATAAGTAATCATGTGAATTGGGTATTCGTTCAATATTTTGATGAGATGTATGTTATCTTTTCTTTAGTGGTGTTATGTGAACATGACTACATGACACATAACCATTCTTTGGGCCTAGGGGAAGGCATTGGGAATTGATAAGTAGATGATGGGTTGCTAGAGTGACAGAAGCTTAAACCCTAGTTTATGCGTTGCTTCGTACGGGGCTGATTTGGATCCATATGTTTCATGCTATGGTTAGATTTATCTTAATTCTTCTATCGTAGTTGCGGATGCTTGCGAGGGGGGTTAATCATAAGTAGGAGGCTTTTCCAAGGAAGGGCAGCACCCAAGCACCGGTCCACCCACATATCAAATTATCAAAGTCACGAACGCGAATCATATGAGCATGATGAAAACTAACTTGACAACAATTCCCATGTGTCCTCGGGAGTGCTTTGCCTTATATAAGAGTTCGTCCAGGCTTGTCCTTTGCTACAAAAAGGATTGGGCTACCTTTTTGCACCTTGTTTAATTTTTTCACTTGTTACTCGTTACGAATTATATTATCACACAACTATCTGTTACCGATAATTTCAGTGCTTGCACAGAATACCTTGCTGAAAACCGCTTGTCATTTCCTTCCGCTCCTCGTTGGGTTCGACACTCTTACTTATCGAAATGACTACTGTAGATCCCCTATACTTGTGGGTCATCGACACTCTTTTCTCGCGCTGTTGCCGGGGAGTGAAGCTCCTTTGGTAAGTGGAATTTGGTAAGGAAACATTTATATAGTGTGCTGGAATTTACTGTCACTTGTTGTTGGTGTCAAAACCGGAGGATCTAGGGTAGTGGGTCCCGAACTGTGCGTCTAGGATCGATGGTACCAGGAGACAGGGGACACAATGTTTACCCAGATTCGGGCCCTCTCTATGGAGGTAATACCCTATGTCCTGCTTGATTGATATTGATGAATATGAGTGTTACAAGAGTTGATCTACCACGAGATCGTAATGGCTAAACCCTAGAAGCCTAGCCTGTATGACTATGGTAATGAGTATATCCTTTCCGTACTAACCCCTCCGGTTTATATAGACACCGGGGGGGTCTAGGGTTTACATAGAGTCGGTTACATAAGAAGGAATCTTCATAGTCGGTCGTCATGCTTGCCTTCGATGCCAAGGAGAGTCCAATCCGGACATAGGTATAGTCTTCGATCTTCATGTCTTCACAGCCCATGAGTCCGGCCCATGGATAACAGGCCGGACGCCCGAGGACCCCTTAGTCCAGGACTCCCTCAGTAGCCCCTGAACCTGGCTTCAATGACGAGGAGTCCGGCGCACAGATTGTCTTCGGCATTGCAAGGCGGGTTCCCTTCTATCCGAACTTCAAGATAGTCTTTGGATGCGATGATAGTACCCGGACCTGTCATACACACCATACATAACCGTAGAGAGAATATATATTTTTACATGAGTCTAATATGCTGACAGCTTTTACAATATGACATCACGTCTGTCCGGTCATAATTTTGAACCGTTTTTCGTCTGCCGCTCCATGTTTCGGGACGCGGTTTCCATTGGCACATCTTGTCAAAGTAGAGATCGTTCCCCCTTATTACGTGATTCTCATCAATATGGGCGTGAGCGGCCCAATAGTGCCATTAGCACGGCCCTTGGGAATAGCTGAGTTTAAGGTGAGTGGGGAGATGCTTGATATTCATGGCCTTTATAAGGGGATAAGGATTCCCTTTCTTTCACCCACACCTCAGCTTCTCCTCAGTCCCCCCGTTCCTGAGCTCCAGCACCCAAGCTTCTAGCTTTTCCCTCAACCGAGAAAGCACTCCAAAATGTCCGGATCCACAGTTGGGGGTAGGTGGATGGCCTCCTCCATCAAGAAGAACAATATCAAGGCGCTCCGGGAGGCCGGATATCTGGCCAAGGAGATCGCTCACCGACTCCCGGATAAGGGACAGATCGTCCCTACTCCGGAGCCCCATGAGAGGGTTGTGTTTCTCACACAGTTTGTCTGCAGGATGGGCTTCCCTCTCCACCCCTTCATCCGTGGACTGATGTTTTACTACGGGCTAGACTTCCATGACCTAGCCCCCATCTTTATCATCAACATCACGGCATTCATTGTCGTGTGCGAGGCCTTCCTCCACATCCCGCCTCATTTCGGCCTATGGTTGAAGACCTTCAACATGAAGCCGAAGGCTCGTTCGCGAAGACGGTGAAAGGGTGGCAATCGGGGTGGTTCTATATCACCGAGCCACACGATGCCAACTGGGTGGCGTCCCCCGAATTCAGATCTGGATTCCCGATGCGGCTCACCTCCTGGCAAGAGAGGGGCCTAACCTGGGGTCCCTCAGACGAGCTGACTGGGCTCTAGACGTGTGTCCGGAACATGATAGATAGGAAGATCGAACTCGTCAATGTGGTCCAGGTCATGCTCATTCACCGGGTTCTTCCGTGCCAACGCCGGACTTGCTATCTGTGGGAGTAGGATCCGGCCAAGCACCAGATGCTACTAGAACTCTTTGGCACAACGCATGAAGAAATCTGGAAAGTGCTTTTCAAGGCTGGCGAGACGCCACCCCCATGATCGAAGATCGTGGGTTTAGCTTAAAATGCCAGGCTAACCCGGTGAGTTCTTTTAATGTTTTCAAGGCGTACCCTTTACTAGCATATTTTGAGAAAAAGCCTAAGCTTTACTACCCATGTTTTCAGGCCTGGATCAAGATAGTGGAGGGGATTAACAGTTCGGCTCCGCTGCTCGAAGACAAAGAATTCCCGCTATTGACGAAAATGCTTTTTCCAGCACCTTATGAGGTGCCAGAGAAGATGGGCAAGAAAGTGGCCAAAGGGGCCAAGAAGGGCCCTCGCCGAAAATGTGCTCCAGACATGATGTCCGAGGACGATACTTCCTCTTCGTCCGCTGACGATGATGACGAAGAGGAAGAAGGAAGCGAGTCCCCACCTGAAGTGGGGAGGAAGAAGAGACAGCCCCTGTCGGATTTCGGGTTCCGACAGACCCTTGAGGTTCGAACACTGGGGTGCGTGCGGAGATTTTGCCTCCTACCTACCTGCACCCCTCCGCCGCGCTAGGATCAAAGCTATGAACAGAACAACACAAGGGACACAGGGTTTATACTGGTTCGGGCCACCGTTGTGGTGTAATACCCTACTCCAGTGTGTGGTGTGTGGATTGCCTCTTGGGCTGATGATGACGAACAATACAAGGAAGAACAGCCTCGCGAGGGTCTGTTCTTGGCTGGGGCGATGAACTGTTGGGAGGTGTTCAGCCACCTTTCTCTCTCTCTTTCTCTCTCCTTCTAGCCTCTCTAACGAGCCTCTTTCTTCCTACCACCCAAAAAACCTCCCTTTGCTCTGTGGGTGGCTGGTCCTATTTATAGAGGCCCTGGTCCTCTTCCCAAATATTGAGCGGGAAGGGAGCCAACAATGGCAGGCTAATTTGAAAGGGGACAGCAAGTATCAGCTATCCTGACAAAGGTAGTCTTCGCCTGCGCAAAGCTCTGGTGATGACGCCGTCTTGGGCTCCATGGTGACCTCCGTCTCGTAGTCCTCCTGGTCTTGGTCTCGTTGCACCGAAATGGCAACCTTTGCCTGATGCCTCGGTACTCCGTGGCTGCGCTTGCCCCCTTTGCACCAAAGAGGAAAGGAGGACGCTACGCGGGCTGGCACCCGCCTGGCGCCCTGAGTCGTCATGGCTTGCATCACGGACACAGCGCGAGGTACCCTGCCTTGATCTCTCCGCCTCCTCATGAGCCAGCCTGACGAGGCCGTGCCTGAGGAAGCTCCGTGTCGTCCGCCCCGCGAGGCTTGGCCCCTCGCGAGGGTCTTAAGTTTGTGTTGGTGAAGATGGGCGGTGCTGGGCCCCCTTTTGAGCCACGCCGCAGGCCGCAGGCAGGCAAGTCTGGGGACCCCCGTTCCCAGAATACCGACAGTAGCCCCCGGGCCAAAGGCGCGCCCGGACTTGGTCGTGTAGGAAGGCGAAAGGGCAAGAGCGAAGCGCCGCGGGCCCTAACAGCCTGCAGCCTTAGGCGCCGCGCGGCAGTTGATTGGACGTGGGCGACACAGTTCCCCCACGCCCTCCTTATCTTGCGCCTTGCTAGGCGGACCCGTAGTCGTACACAGCCGTTCCCCTATTATCGCTCGAGCGCTTCCTGTCCTTCCTCCGCTTGAACCCTGGTTTCCGTTTTCCATTCAATCTCGAATCCTTCCCCCCCTTCCCTATCGCCATGGCCCCGACGAAGAAGGGAAGAGGGAAGAATCCCGCGTCTCCGCCTTGCCCGCCACCGTCGGCGGCCCTCGCCGAGGGCCTGGGCAAGGTCAGCTTGGCTCTGGCCACCATCTTCAATGAATGCGGGAGGATGACGGCCTGGCCCGCGCCCCACTTCTCCATCGACAGGATAGCTACCGAGGTCCCATATTTTGCCGACGCCCTGTGGGCGGGTCTGGTTCCCCCCTTTTCTGATTTCTTCAATGCCGCGCTCTCCCACTATCAGATCCACATGATGCATCTAAGTCCTGAGTCCATCACCCTCCTTTCGGTCTTCGCCTTTGTTTGCGAAGCCATGGTGGGCATCCCTCCTTCGGTTGCCTTGCTGCGCCACTTCTTCTCACTGCATCTTGTCGACCCTACCCAATGCTGGGCGTGCATGAGCTTTGTTGCCGCGCCTGAGACTGCGGCCTATGGGATTGACTTCAAGCTCCCCCTGCCCGCGGTTGGGTTCCGCGAGCGGTGGCTGTATGTGGACGCAGGGGTGCCCAGTCCCCTGCTATCGAAGCCGACCTCGCCTGCTGTCCCCAATTCGGGTTGGGGCCAGGAGACGCTCGAGAGCCCCCGGCTCGTCTTCGTCTGGCACCGCTTCGTGCTCTTGAGGTCGCTTGGCGTGACAGCGCCCAAGGTGGTGAAGGAGTTTCTGCTATGCCGTGTTGCTCCCCTTCAACGCCACTCTCCCCGGATGTGGGCCTTCCATGGGCATGAGGATAGTATGAGGTTCCAGGAAGAGGACCTGGCTCCTGAGGTGCTGAAGACAACGCTCTTGACCTTGGTCGGGGACCCCAACCCCGGCAGCATCCGGTAGGGAGGGGCCTTGCTGTACCTCTGCTAGAGTAGGGTCGACTTCGTGAAGCAGATGCCCGTCTTTGATGAGTGGGGGCTGCGCCCCGCCGGCCTCCAGGGACCTCGTGAGAATCCAGTTGTGGTGACTGCCCTTCCAATTGGTTAAGGCGACTCTTCCTCTAATGGAGGAGCACGGAGGCATGAGGCGCTAGAGGCCGAGGGGGCTCCTAGCGTGGTGACGGCACCGGGCGAGGCTCATGAGGAAGCAGTTATCGGGGCCCGTACCGCTGGGGCTGAGGGTGACAAACAGCTGCTCTCTGCGCCTGCGACTGGGGCCCCTGAGGCTCCAGCTGTTTCTCTTGGGGAGGCGATTGGCTTCGCACATCAAGCGGGCGCCCCTGACGCTGATCGTCTTGACGCTCCATCTTCGTCGCAGGTCGATCCCTGCGCCCGAATCTTAGGCCACTTCCGCGTGGACTTTGGGGCTCTCCGGAAGAGAAGGGAGGCCCTGGGCGACGGTTACCCTTGTCGCCTGCTGAAGCGCAAAAAGTACTTCGCCACTGATGAGTAAGCCTTCTCCTTTCCCTGCTCCTGATCCTTCCGTTGCTCTTACTGACCCTTGCCCCGTAGGCCCCTTCCAGCCGAGCTTGCTGAGACGGCTGAGGAGCCGTCCCCTTTGGCTTTGCCCCCTCCACCGTCCTCGAGCGCCCCGAGTAGCGGAGCCCTTGTGGTGAGGGCGATCGAAGAGGCGAACCATCCCGAGGTGTATCGTGGCCCCGCGCACCTCGCTATCCTCCCTCGCGAGCCTTCTCGTGGCATAGCCAACCTGCCATGGGCTTCTCGCCTGGTCGTGGACTGCGAATGGCTGAGGCGCTTCCTGCGCTCTTCTCCTGAGGTCGGGCTGGCCCTAGGCCGGGCTTCTGACGCGGCGTGCCCGGCTGTCGCGAGGGCGCCAACCCCCAGCCCCCAGTTCGGAGGGGGAGCGCTGACCTGCAGCCCCCTGCGCTTGCTTGGGGCAGATGATGGTGTGGAAGACGTGCTTGAGCGCGCTCGGGAGCGTCGCACTCTCCGCCAAGGATTCCTTCAAAGGGCGACTGACGTAGTGAGCCTGCTTGGTGAGGAGCTTGCTGATGAACACGTGCGCCTTGAGGCCGAGGGCCTGCGCCTGGCTGCAGAGAGGCGCGAGCTGGATGGCGCCATCTTCCTTGCGCGCCGTCTGCGCGACCTTGATGAAGCAGAGGCCAAGGCGTCGTTGGTGGCCTCTCGGGAGGCCCGGTCTCGGGCTGCTAAGGAAGCTCAGGAGGCCGACCGGCAGCGAACGGCTGCAGAGGAGCGGGCTCGGGAGCTCCTGGTCTGGTGCCACTCGCTGGAGGAGCAGGTGGAGCTGCGCGAGGCAGCCCTCGCGTTGATGAATGTGGCCTTCGGTGACTCGGCGGAGCTCCAGAAGCATGAGGAGGCGCTGACGCTGGAAGCCGCCGAACGTACCCGCGAGTACGAGCGTCTGGAGACGAGGGAGCGCTTGGTGACGCAGGCGGAGGACGATGTCGCTGCACAGGAAGCCTGTGTCCTGGAGGAGGTCGGACGTCGGGTGGCGATGGCGCATTTGAACCTTGAGCACGAGTTCGAGGAGAAGCTGGGGTTGATCCGGGCCGAAGCCGAAGGCAGGACTACTGCCCTGAGGGCCAAGCTGGAGGAGGTGACACGGCGGGCCGATGCTTCTCGGGCCGCCCTTGAGGTGGCGCAAGGTGAGCTAACCACCTCCCAGGCTGAGGTGATCCTTCTTCGCCAGCGGGTGAAGGAGGCTGAGGCCGTCGTGCGCCAGAACGCGGACGAGATACGTCAGCGGCGGCTCCTGGAGCATGAGCACGGCCCCATGCTCACCACGCTCCAGGAGAGGGCCAATGCGGCCTTGGGCAACATCTGCGAGGAGACCGTCGGCGAGCCGCACACGGTTAACTACGCGGGCAATCTTCAATTCTTCACTGACGTGGTGACGCAGCTGGAGGCGCGGTCGATCAGGGCTGACAGGTTGGTGGAGGAGAGGAGCCGCGCCCTGCTTAGGCGCGCCTTTTCTCGTGTCTTTAGCCATCTCCGGTGCATGGATCCCCACTTCAATTTCGACGCCGCCATCGCCCCAGTCCCCTAGGCCGTCCGAGGTGAGCTGGCGCACTGGGTGGAAGACCATGTGGAGGCTCTTATTAGGGCCTTCGCCTCGGACAACAACGACGCGATCGTGGTGGCCGACGAGGGCGGCGTGACGGGCGGCCCTGACGTCGCGGGTGGCAACGCGGGAAGCGGTGGCGAGTTCAGCGATGCCAGCAACGGCTCCGATGGCGCTCCTGAGGACGCATTGGGAGATTCATCCGACTGATTGTGCATCGTTCTTGCTTACCCTGTATGAATAGAACTCAGGTTTTGGCCTGATAGCTATGAGAGCATTTTGGAGGGGGGGCCCCTCATGTAAAACTTGTGTTTATCGTATCAGTAGGAGCTACATTGCCCATGCGCCCGCGCCAAGTGGTTGGCTTAAGCTACGCGTTGGTCGGCTAATTTACCTTTGTCCCGTGCTGGCCCTGGGGCAGCCCGCAGGAGGCTGTGGAGCCCGGAGTGTTTCCTGATTGAATCCGTTGGACCTGCAGTAAGACGCCCTCCTGAGAGGACGCGGCGGCAGTCTGGACTGCGCGCAAGCTAGGCCTGACCCGGCTCACGAGGGGCTCACAAGGGGAGGCAGCTGAGGCGAAGCGGTAACCGAAAGGCGAGAAATTGCTCGAACGAGACTAAGCACCCCTTCCCCGAACACACGCAAATCTCAAATTCGAATCCAACTTGAATCCAGCGGGGGAAAGCGGCAACCAAAGGGAAGAGCAACAAAGGCAAACAAAAGGCCGCGTCCGGCACCTAGTCTAGTCTTGGATGTCTTCTCACCAGCGCGGAGCTAAGTGCTGCCACTGGGCGTGGGAGGGAGCCCCAGGGCCTGTGGCCGGCACCCCTGATACTTCGGGGTGTGTACAGCCCCACTCATTATTACGTGAGAGTGTCATGGGGCGGCGAGCTTCACAGGCACTGGGCCTTCTTCACAGGTACTAGCCTTGCTTCATATCGCTAGATGAGGGCCCCGCCTTGCGCCACACTCTAGTGCCATCAGCAACGACTGGAAACCAGGACACCGCCCGATGGGGTAGAGTGGTCGCCAGTGGTTCCCCCGACGACCACGGGTCCTCCGCGGGGGGCAGGCCCTGGGGCACCTCCCCAGCGAAGGGCCTACCTCTTGAGAATGCCTTGCTCCAAACGCCGCGGTGGCGATGTCGGATCCCTGCCTCTCTCCTGCAGCCCCCTGCGCCCTCCACCCGAGGGGTAGGAGACTGTGGGAGCGGGGCAGCTGCTCGCTGCGGCGACCTGCACCTCCTATGATCCATGGTTAGCGTATACCTACTCCTGAAGAATTAGCGGTACCCGATAATCGTTGCCTCCAGTGTGGCCAGTGGGACCGTCCCGGGGCTCCTGGAAAGGCTCAGCTTCTAGCGCCTCGTCCCCCCAGCTTGGGCTGAGGAGCGAGCCTTGTCCGTTCTCGTGTGGGTGTCCTTGGTCCATCATGAGGGGCATGTATTCTTCTGGCACCATCATCCTGAATGCCACGCCGTAATGCCCCGCATGACACACGGTCCTGCCTGACGCGCTCACCGTGGGGTGGCAGCGCGGCCGCCCACTGGGGCCACGGGTCGCGTTGAGTCCTTCTTCTTCACGGACCCTGGGCGGGGTAGCGCCGCCGCCGGTCCGGCGCTGACAGCTTCGCTGGCGTCGGAGTAGCCTTGGATCCCGCGGGCGCGTGCGGGGCCCCCGCGTGGGTCGCCCTGGGCTTGAGATGGGAGCTGGGTGGAGAAGGGGTGAGCCCCCGAGGCGGCGAAGCCTAGGAGCTCTGCCACTCGCTCCAGCAGCACGTCATGGCCGCCCTCCAGCAGTCTGCACTGTAGCAGCTCTCGGGCCACCGTGAGCACGGCCCTCGAGTTTGCCTGGTCCTGGCGGGTGTACGGTGTCGTGGCCGCGGCGTGATTGGAGGCCCTTGCTGCCGACCGTGCCTACCGCGGTGTAAGAGTTGTCGAAGCCTGTCCGTGTCGCCCGCGGCCCGCAACGCCCTGCGGACCGCGAGCTGCCTGGGGCACGGGGTCGTCCGAGGCGAGCGGTTCTGCGCGGGCGGGCCACGCAGCCCATGGGTCTCGGTTGCCCTCCTGGTCACCGGGCATGGTGATGACGACGCGACGGGGCACGGAGCGGTGGAAGACGAATTCCGGCGCACCCCTACCTGGCGCGCCAAATGTCGGATTTCGGGTTCCGACAGACCCTTGAGGTTCGAACACTGGGGTGCGCGCGGAGATTTCGCCTCCTACCTACCTGCACCCCTCCGTCGTGCTAGGATCAAAGCTATGAAAAGAACAACACAAGGGACACAGGATTTATACTGGTTCGGGCCACCGTTGTGGTGTAATACCCTACTCCAGTGTGTGGTGTGTGGATTGCCTCTTGGGCTGATGATGACGAACAATACAAGGAAGAACAGCCTCGCGAGGGTCTGTTCTTGGCTGGGGCGATGAACTGTTGGGAGGAGTTCATCCACATTTTCTCTCTGCTTCTAGCCTCTCTAACGAGCCTCTTTCTTCCTACCACCCAAAAAACCTCCCTTTGCTCTGTGGGTGGCTGGTCCTATTTATAGAGGCCCTGGTGCTCTTCCCAAATATTGAGCGAGAAGGGAGCCAACATTGGCGGGCTAATTTGAAAGGGGACAGCAAGTATCAGCTATCCTGACAAAGGTAGTCTTCGCCTGTGCAAAGCTCTGGTGATGACGCCGTCTTGGGCTCCATGGTGACCTCTGTCTCGTAGTCCTCCTGGTCTTGGTCTTGTTGCACCGAAATGGCAACCTTTGCCTGATGCCTCGGTACTCCACGGCTGCGCTTGCCCCCTTTGCACCAAAGAGGAAAGGAGGACGCTGCGCGGGCTGGCACCCGCCTGGCGCCCTGAGTCGTCATGGTTTGCGTTGCGGACACCTCGCGAGGTACCCCTCCTGGATCTCTCTGCCTCCTCGTGAGCCAGCCTGATGAGGCCGTGCCTGAGGAAGCTCCGTGTCGTCCGCCCCGCGAGGCTTGGCCCCTCGCGAGGGTCTTGAGTTTGTGTTGGTGAAGATGGGCCGTGCTGGGTCCCCTTTTGAGCCACGCCGCAGGCCGCAGGCAGGCAACTCTGGGGACCCCCGTTCCCAGAATGTCGACAGCCCCCGTAGACCCAGAGGCGAAAGCGCCTAAGAGGGTTAGGGGTTCCCACGCAGATAACTCCGTGTGGGATGTTGACAGCAGTCCGGAGCGACCTAGCCGGACCAAGCCTTGGGCGGCCTCGTAAGTACCAGGATCCGAAAACGTCTAGCCTTCCCGGTTTGTAATATTGATATACCTTAAACCTTGTTATTGCAGTCCATCACACGATGGCTCCCTGCGATCCTCGTCAGAGGGATCGCTAGACTCAAAGGAGATGGCTAGCATGTCTCCGCCACCTGCTCATTCCATCTCTCCTAAGGATGACGACGAGGTGGTGTCAAAAATGACCTTCCCTGACCGGGGGGCTTCCGGAGATCGTCGGGGTGGTGCCCCAGGACGATTCCTCTATTGTCTGACGCATGGACGATTCCTCATGTGCCTGTTCCACCGGTGACCTCTATCCAACTAGAGGCAATGGATAACCTGTTGGAGGCGCTATGAGGCACCTCTATTGTGGATGCACACCACGCCCTTATGGGCACGGTAATAGAGAAGGTCCAGTTCGTGAAAAGCGGACTGACCGAAGCCTGCACTAGCCTTCTATCAGCCTTCGAGGTAAGTAATGCGTTTGTAGGAAGAATATCACAGTATAGACAGTAGCCCCTGATGCTCTGTTTGGTGTTCGGAAAGAAAAAGCCGAACAGAGGAGCGAGAAGAAATATCGCAGGAGTCTAACATAAGTTGTCTTTGTGAATAAGCAGGTGTCGCTGCAGGCTGCCACCGCTCATGCTACAGAGGTCTCCGGACTGAAGCAGAAACTGGAGCGGGCCGAGGAAGAGCTCGGCCTCGCAAAGAAGCAGATAGAGGATAGCCAAGGTATGTGCTGACCTGCTGGTACCTTTTAAGAAAAAATGAAAATTCCATCCAAACTGAGTTTTCATGAACTTTATTAGGGGCCACGACCGAGGTGGCAGCCCTCAAGAAGGCGTTGGCCAAGGCCGAAGACAAAGTGGCCAAGGAACGTGCCGCACGCGAGAAGCACGAGGCCCAGGGCGGCGAGGCGCAGCAACAACTCTAGGGCGCGATCAAGAGATTTGAGTCCTTGGAGCGAGATTGTAAGGCGCAAGAGTCTGAAGTGGCGAAGGCCCGACAGAGCGCACAGGATGCACGAGTCGAAGCCCAGAATGCCCTCCAGGAAGTTCAGGCGGCCAAGGAGATTGCAGTAGGTAATTCTTTCACCATTCAAAGCAAGTATGTACAAGAAATGTTCCTTGTACTTATCCGAATTCGGGTTTTCCAGGGGCGTTTGCGAATCTGCCGCACAGTATATCGGATGCTACCGAGCATTACAGAGCTGAAGAAAGGATGCCTACGGTGAAGCTATTCTGGTCCTAGTATCTTGGACCCGAACATCCGTTGCCCTTCATCGACCAGCTAAAGCAGTTGGTCGAGCTGCACAAGTCGGCAGAGCTAGCCATGAAGGACCTGATAGTCTGGCTGTGGCCTGCCGAGCCTATACCTAGAAGCTATTTCGGACTTGTTAAGTGGCTTGTCAATGCCTGTCCACGGCTCGAAACCGTGAAGCGGTCGGTCTGCATTGATGGTGCGCATATGGCCTTTGCCCGCATCAAGATGCATTGGGCAAAGCTGGATGCCAGGAAGCTGATGACCGAGGGGCCGCCGGAGGGCAAGGATGTCACACCCTAGCTAGTTCAAGCATTAGAGTGTGCATCATGTTTATTTTTCTCTTAAATTTGAAATGGGGATGACAGAACCCCCAGCACCCCCCTGGAACAACTAGGGTTTACTAAAAACTTTTTCAATGAACCTGAAATGCCCTTCTAAAAAGCCCACCATTTATGTTTTGGGTTAAAATCCCTGACAAAAATGGTGCACATTTTTCTAGGACATCTAAGGTCATTGGATTAATCCTTATAGTATTTGCATTTGGGCATTTAAATGCTATAAAATATTTTAAATGCTCAAATAATCATAAACTAAAATGTTTGCTGTTGGATATATTCTAAACAGTGGCCATAATTAATTTTATGATTTATGGTAATGCCCTGGCATTTTTAATAAAGCCCTGAAGTTATAGAAATAATAATAATAAAAAACAGAAAAGGAGAGAAAGAACAGGAATTCATCTGGCGCAGCCCACCTAACCCACCAGCCAGCCCACCAGGCGGCCTAGCACTGTGCTGGCCCGCGCCAGCCAGCTGCTTCTTCCCCGCCAGGCAGGCAGGGAGGTGACGCCGGCGTGCCCGAGCTCGCCACGGCATCACCTTCTTGCCGCCCACGCCCCTGGACGCCTCCACGTCGCACCCCGAAGCCCCTGGACACACCATTCCCCCCTGTCTCTCTCCCTCGTTGTTCCCCACCATGGCCGACGCTCCTGTCACCGCACCGTCATCGTAGCCGCGCCCTCCGTCGTCCTCGCGCCGCGCCATCATGTCCATGAGCTCCGCCATCGTCGACTACATCGAGTAGGCCGAGCACCAAGCGCTCGCTCGCCCCGGAGACGCTGCACCGAGCTCGTCCTCAACTCCGGCCACCGGAGATCCCCTTCGCCGTCCCTGCCGCATCAGCTCATCCCCGACCTCTCCGACTGCCTCGACGAGACCCCGTGAGCTCAGCCACCTCCCCACCCTCTCTGTTCTCCCTCTCGAGCCCCGTAGCAACCGCACGTAGCTCACCCGCACGCACTGCCACGGAGCTCGTCGCCGACGAGGCTCCGGCCACCCAATGGCCGCGCCACCCTGTCCACTAGTCCTACCGCACCTCCAGGAGCTCAACGCACCAAACCACGCGCCTCCCCGTGCCCCCTAGCGACTGGTTCAACCTCACCCGAGCTTCGGCCACCGCCAAACTCGTCGCTGGCGATGTTTCTGGCCACCCCAGCTCCACCCACTGCCACCACTCGATGCGGCTTCCTCCCTGCATCACGTAGATAGTCTCCGCCGCCCTTTTGGTCGCCGGAGTGCAAATCTCGCACTGCTCCCCCATGTCTGGCCTCGCCGGTGGCTAGACGCTGGCGAGTTGACCCTGTTTGACCCCGTGTGGGCCCAGGTTGACCCTCCCTGGAGTCTATGACAGGTGGGGCCAGTTTGCTGATTAGTTTAGGATTAGTTTTAACTAAATTTAATTAGTTTAGTCACTAACATGTGGGCCCAGGCCCCACTGACAGTTAATTAGTGTTAATTTAATTCTGTTAATTAGCTGAGTCACTAACAGACAGGGCCCACCAGTCAGGTTTGACCTGGCCGACCCAGTTGACCCGCTGACGTCACACCTATGTCATGCTGACACATTAATTCAATTACTGGATTTATTCTTTAATAGGAAATTCCAGAAAATAGCCAAAACTTCTAAAAATCATAGAAAATCAACCATAGCTCCGAATGCAAAGATTTATATATGAAAAATGATCAGAAAAATTCAATCTATCCATCTGTAATGCTTTCATGCATGACAAAACAAGTTAACCTTGCTGTTTAAGCAGAATAAGGTAATGCACTAATAAGGCCATGTTAAATGAGCTAACATTTGAATCTTTGATTCAAATGAGTTCATTCCATCGTGTTTTAGCTTGCATTAGGCCAAGACACATTCATTTTGCCATGTCATAGCATGCATCATATTGTTGCATATTGTCATGTGTTGATTATGTTCGGTGTGTCTTTCGTGGTAGGTTCTGCCTCCAAGGATAACCCCGAGTATCCGTCTGAAGGCAGTACCCTACTACCACTACAACAGGCAAGCAACCCATTGATCATTCCGATACAAACCCATGTTCTCGCCTCTGCTCTTGTTTACTACATTAAGACAACGCGATTCAAACTGATGTGTGCTACGGTAGTTAAACCCTTATCCTCTGCATGACCTGTCATTGCCACAGTAACTAGATGAAACCCACTAGCATGTGTAGCAGTTGATTGAGCCATGTATGTGATTCCTACCTTGCTATGCCTGCTATGCTTAGAGTTATGTCAGGTCTGGTCCATCCGGGTGATGGGCTAGAGTGAAATGATTGTGTCGATAATGTGAGGGATGTGTCGAACATGTTTTGGTAAAGGTATCGATGAGAGGCCATGTAGGAGTACATGATGGGTTGTTTCATTGAGGCCATCCATAAGAACTAAGATCTGTATGCGTGATTTAAGATTCAGCTACTACCACACATTGGGCCCTGAAATATGACCCCGCTCGACTTACTGACCCCTCTTGCCCTCTGTCCAGGAGTTGCAACTAGTTTTTGGTGTTTGTAGGTTATGTGTTGGTGGCAGTGTGTAGCGCTGACCCTAGGGGTGGGCTATGATGCGGTAGATACACTGTGGTCGGGTATGCCGGGCGCCCGTTTGGCGTCTCGGGACCCTGTACACATCGTTTGGGGCCGTTGAGGACACCCCGGCCGGATTTCCTTGCGGATGGAACCTGAATAGGCGATAAACCTGGACTAGAGACTTGTGAGGTTAGTCAGGTCGTGGTCTACACCCATGTCGGTTTTCGCTTGAAGTCTGCCGAGCACATGTCGTATGCAGACGCTAAGTGGTGGAAACATGTGTGACGAAGTACATCCCTGCAGGGTATAAAACTATTGGAATAGCCGCATCCGCGGTAAAGGACTACTTGATTGCCTATACAGCTCATAGACAAGTTAATGGTTACTACTAAAAGACTCAAGATAAGTGTGAGTACCGAGGATGGCCCTCTCGTAGGATGACGGGGGGGATCCCCGGTGGAGTATTGTGTTGGTGAGTAGTGGACTCGTGTGCGAAAAGTATTTTACTAGTGGAGTTCCGTAGGATAGCTTAGCCAAGAGTCAAAGTTTGCTTGATGCAATTACCCCACCAGCTTCTTGAGAATGAGCATGTATAGTAGGTTCTGTTGTAAGACTTGCTGAGTACCTTTATACTCATGTTTGCTTACTTACTGTTTTCAGACGACAACACCGCCCCCTCCGATGGGTTCTACGTAGACCTTGATGTCGACGAGTGACTAGCCACGCAGGTGGTGATCCTGGCCATGGAGGGCCCTATGTAGATAGACAGGCTTCGGAAGCCTTCTTGATTTCTAGTGTCTGTACTCCGACTATTTACTTCCGCTTGTGCTTGTGTGCTTGTATGACTTGAGTGTCGGGTCATGTGACCCCTACCTGTATGAACATGTTATGTATGGCTCTCTGGAAACTTTAAATAAAGTACTTGAGTTGTAGAGTTTTGCTGTGATGCCATGTTGTATGTTCTCATATCGGGCATATTGTTTGTTTGCTTGAAATGCTTGGTATGAGTGGGATCCGACAATCTAGTTGTTTATCCTTGGCAGCCTTTCTTATGGGGAAATGTAGTCTAGTGTTCCTCGAGCCATAGTAGTCCGCTACAGCCCGGTTCACCAGAGTCCTGCTAGCCCAGCACTACTGTTCAGGACACTTGACTGGCCGGCATGTGTTTCACTTCGTTCCTATGTCTGTCCCTTCGGGGAAATGTCACGCGGTGACATTCGAAGTCCTGCCTAGCCTGCTACAGTCCGGGTTCCTCGGAGTCCTGTTAGCCCAGTGCTACAGCCCGGATTCAATCGCTGATGACCGACATGCTCAATGTGATTCATGTATGCCTGTCTCCATAGGTCTGTGCCACTTTGGGTTCACGACTAGCCATGTTGGCCCGGGTTCTCTGTCATATGGATGCTAGCAACACTATCATATACGTGTGCCAAAAGCCGCAAACGGTCCCGGGCCATGGTGAGGCGACACCCGTGGGATACCGTGTGTGAGGCCGCAATGTGATATGAGGTGTTACCGGCTAGATCGATGTCACTTGGAATCGGGGTTCTGACAGCGTTGGCATCAGAGCCGGACTGCCTGTAGGTTTGTTGAGCCAAACTGGTCGATGTTGAGTCTAGAAATGCTTTAGTTATATGTAGGGGAATTGATTGTGGGAGGGAACGTAAGTCTCTTTTACTCCTTTACCTTATGCCCTCTGATCTGAGTCATTCTCTTCTTATTCAACGTGGCTTAAGGACTAGGTCCTCTCCTTCTATCAGGTTCACGTGTTACTAATCCGTAGTAGCTTATAGGATTGTTGTTACAAGCCTCAGTACAATTTCTACTACTTTTAGTATGTTGCTATTTTAATCAGAACCTTGATATGATGTTGTTGAGTGGTATTGCAAACTGTTGTGGATGTCTCAAATCTCTTTCTGAGCATTTACAGCTGTTATGTTATCCAATTTTCCCTAGAAATTCTAATGTCTTTGCATTGTGTTTGTGCTTTCAGATGGCCACTCATGCTCAAAACCAAGTGGTTCGCGTGAGACGGTGCCTTGATGTGCCCGGTCATACTGCTATATTAGTCCGGGTAATGATCGAGACGGGTTACCGTTGGTATCCCGAATACACTGTCGAAGAGCAGTTCCAACACTTCAATCAAAGCCAATATTTCTGCACCGTCAGGATATTTCCTTCTTATCCTAGATCTACCGAGCCCCTCCATTGTTCCTATGGACTCGGGGTTACTGTTGAGATGGCTATGCAGGATGCTACCTATTCCATGATGACCATCATGCGAGTCCGGACTGGCCTGCTTCGGAACACTGACTTCTGTTACATGCCAGCTTCACTTCCGGTAGCGCAAGGGTATCTTCAGGCTATCTATGCTGACTCCACTCAGGAGGACTCATTAACTCATACCACTGCTGAGATGCTCGAAGATAAGGACCGAGAGAATCGGGCCTTGAGATTGGAGCTTTTCAACACCCGTGCTGATCATTGGGCCACATTGACTCGGTTTGCACCTGCGGTGCAAGCTGGATGTATGGATACAAGGGATTTGTATCCTGTGAGATCTGCCCTGCCAGACATGGTGGATTTGTTGGAAATATGCCCTAGAGGCAATAATAAAATGATTATTATATTTCCTTGTTCATGATAATTGTCTATTATTCATGCTATAATTGTATTATCCGGAAATCGTAATACATGTGTGAATACATAGACCACAATGTGTCCCTAGTGAGCCTCTAGTTGACTAGCTCGTTGATCAACAGATAGTCATGGTTTCCAGGCTATGGACATGGGGATGTCATTGATAACGGGATCACATCATTAGGAGAATGATGTGATGGACAAGACCCAAACCTAGGCATAGCACAAAGATCGTGTAGTTTGTTTGCTGTAGCTTTTCTGAATGTCAAGTATCATTTCCTTAGACCATGAGATTGTGCAACTCCCGGAGACCGTAGGAGTGCCTTGGGTGTGCCAAACGTCACAATGTAACTGGGTGACTATAAAGCTACATTACAGGTGTCTCCGAAAGTGTCTGTTGGGTTGGCACGAATCGAGACTGGGATTTGTCACTCCGTATGACAGAGAGGTATCTCTGGGCCCACTCGGTAATGCATCATCATAATGAGCTCAATGTGATCAAGTGGTTGATCATGGGATCATGCATAACTATACGAGTAAAGTGACATGCCGGTAACGAGACTGAACAAGGTATTGGGATACCGACGATCGAGTCTCGGGAAAGTAACGTACCGATCGACAAAGGGAATTGTATACGGATTGATTAAGTCCTCGACATCGTGGTTCCTTCGATGAGATCATCGAGGAGCATGTGGGAGCCAACATGGGTATCCAGATCCCGCTGTTGGTTATTGACCAGAGAGTCGTCTCGGTCATGTCTGCTTGTCTCCCGAACCCGTAGGGTCTACACATTTAAGGTTCGGTGACGCTAGGGTTGTAGAGATATTAGTATGCAGCAATCCGAAAGTTGTTCGGAGTCCTGGATGAGATACCGGACATCACAAGGAGTTCTAGAATGGTCCGGAGGTGAAGAATTATATATAGGAAGTGTAGTTTCGACCATCGGGAAGGATTCGGAGTCACCGGTATTGTACCAGGACCACCGGATGGGTCCCGGGGGTCCACCGGGTGGGGCCACCCATCCTGGAGGGCCCTGTGGGCTGAAGTGGGGAGGGAACCAGCCCCTAGTGGGCTGGTGCGCCCCCTCCTGTGCCTAGGGTTGGAAACCCTAGGGTGGGGGGCGCCTCCACTTGCCTTGGGGGGCAAGCATCCCCCTTGGCCGCCGTCCCCCAAGGAGATCCCATCTCCTAGGGCCGGCGCCCCCCAAGGGGCCTATATAAAGGGGGGAGGGAGGGCAGCAACACCTCAAGTCTTGGCTCCTCCCACTCCCCTGCTACACCTTTCCCTCTCGCAGAAGCTCGGCGAAGCCCTGCTGTGATCACTGCTGCATCCACCACCACGCCGTCGTGCTGTTGGATCTTCATCAACCTCTCCTTCCCCCTTGCTGGATCAAGGAGGAGACGTCATCCGCTCCGTACGTGTGTTGAATGCGGAGGTGTCGTCCGTTCGACACTTGGTCATCGGTGATTTGGATCGCGGCAAGTACGACTCCATCATCCCCGTTCTCTTGAACGCTTCCGCTCGCGATCTACAAGGGTATGTAGATGCACTCTCCTCTCATTGCTAGTTGACTCCATAGATTGATCTTGGTGAAACGTAGGAATTTTTTTTGTTTTCTGCTACGATCCCCAACAGTGGCATCATGAGCTAGGTCTATGCGTAGTTACTATGCACAAGTAGAACACAAAGTAGTTGTGGGCGTCGATATTGTCAATTTTCTTGCCGTTACTAGTCTTATCTTGATTCGGCGGCATCGTGGGATGAAGCAGCCCGGACCAACCTTACACGTATGCTTACGTGAGACCGGTTCCACCGACTGACATGCACTAGTTGCATAAGGTGGCTGGCGGGTGTCTGTCTCTCCCACTTTAGTCAGATCGGATTCGATGAACAGGGTCCTTATGAATGGTAAATAGAAATTGGCAATTCACGTTGTGGTTTTGGCGTAGGTAAGAAACGTTCTTGCTAGAAACCTATAGCAGCCACGTAAAAACTTGCAACAACAATTAGAGGACGTCTAACTTGTTTTTGCAGCAAGTGTTTTGTGATGTGATATGGCCAAAGGTTGTGATGAATGATGAATGATATATGTGATGTATGAGATGATCATGTTCTTGTAATAGGAATCACGACTTGCATGTCGATGAGTATGACAACCGGTAGGAGCCATAGGAGTTGTCTTTATTTTTGTATGACCTGCGTGTCATTGAGAAACGCCATGTAAATTACTTTACTTTATTGCTAAACATGTTAGCCATAGTAGTAGAAGTAATAGTTGGTGAGCAACTTCATGGAGACACGATGATGGAGATCATGGTGTCATGCCGGTGACAAGATGATCATGGAGCCCCAAGATGGAGATCAAAGGAGCTATCGTGTCATGCCGGTGACAAGATGATCATGGAGCCCCAAGATGGAGATCAAAGGAGCTATATGATATTGGCCATATCATGTCACTATTATTTGATTGCATGTGATGTTTATCATGTTTTTGCATGTTGTTTACTTAGAATTATGGTAGTAAATAAGATGATCCCTCATAATAATTTCAAGAAAGTGTTCCCCGTAACAGTGCGCCGTTGCGGAAGTTTGTTGTTTCGAAGCACCATGTGATGATCGGGTGTGATAGATTCCAACGTTCACATACAACAGGTGTAAGACAGATTTACACACACAATACACTTAGGTTGACTTGACGAGCCTAGCATGTACAGACCTGGCCTCGGAACACAAAAGACTGAAAGGTCGAGCATGAGTCATATAGAAGATACGATCAACATGAAGATGTTCACCGATGTTGACACTACTAGGAAAAGGGCTATAGATGGAAATGGCACTAATGGCGCACCAGACATGTGGTGCGCCATTAGTATATACTAATGGCGCACCACCTTCTGATGCGCCATTAGTGTTGAAACTACTAATGGCGCACCCTGCCTACGGTGCGCCATTAGTACCAATTTTTTTTTTGAACTAGTGCGCCTGTCCAAACATACTAATGGCGCACCGTGTGTGTGGTGCGCCATTACTAGTTAAACTAGTAATGGCGCACCATGCCACGGTGCACCATTAGTAACCTTGGCCACCACTTCCACCGAATGCACCCCCCCCCCCCTGTGGATCGCCTTTTCAGTTTAAAAAAAAATAAAACAAAATGATAAAAATGTCAAAAAAATAAAAGAAAATAA